>NC_091755.1:56339984-56454984 GCF_043380555.1 Nothobranchius furzeri | reverse complement strand
ACATCCTGAAACACCCAAAGGCTCTTCTCTCCATCTGGATTCCTCAACACTCACCTCCTTCTGCCAGTCTGGCTGGCTGGCTACGTAGGGTCGCTTCAGCAGGCTGTTCAGTTTGCTTTCGTCTCTCTTGGTGAGTGGAATCAAGGAGTCCCTGGGAACCCGTAACCTAAAGAAGACAAGTTTATCATCTTTCCTCCTGACGCTTTTCAAGCGCAGCGTGGAATTTGCATCAAGATGGAGCTCAGAGGGAAAGACTGCAGACTGCAATTACAAGCATCTCAAAAGGCCCTTTTCCCTAAATTTGCTCAAGTCGACATATACTTAAAACACCATACGAGTTTAAAAGTGGCTCCTTAAGCGCAACAGCAATGGAAACCAAAACAAACAATCAACAAATCCCCAGAATATAATCCCAACTGAAGGCAGGAGAGGGAAGTAGGAAGTCGTGAATGTTAAGTCCAAACCTCTGCAGGTCAGAGGGGAGGAGGCCTAGCCACATAACGCTGGGGACGGTCAGACTGCGAGCCTCAAATGACATTGCCTGTGGCAAAAAACCCACAATCCCACACCCAGTCACACAAAACGCCTCCAATAAACATACAGATAATCAGCACTGTGTCTCCATAATGTGACTATGGCCAGTGTGTGCTCACAACACGGAGATGGTTACTCCAACGTGTTGTCTCCTTGACACAACAGCTGACGCTGACCAGGCTAGATCTGACAGAGCACAGAAACATAAAGGGACTCACCACCGACCCATACTTGTAGATACACATGATCTCAATGCCTGAAAAAAGAAAAAAAATCATAGGAAGCGACACAGACATGGCAATCAGGAACATACCAGAGCAATTATCCCCTAAGATGGGTAACAGAGCTAAGATCAAAGTAAAGCGTGACATATGCAGGAGGGGAGAAACGTCGGAGGTATGGAGGTTGACGGAAACGGAGCCATCCTGCCTTAATGGGATTACGCCAAAGGGATTACCAGATACATCGGTACCGTGACGCCCCAGACAGATGCTAACTTGGCAGGACATGCAACCAGGCTGTCTCAGGTCATAAAAAGCTGTGGTGGTCTATGTGAACTATGTGTGAGCGTTACACTGATTCACAAGTACCATGAGGATCAGCGTCCACCAAGGCCTAGATGGGAATGTGCAGAGTGTCCCAAAGTTTCCTCACATCAATCGGCTGTTCACATCAGGAACGCCTTTACCCTAACTCAGGAACAAAATAACAATATTTCTGTGACGTGAATCACATTCACAGCAGCAGAGTGTTAAATAAACAGGACAGACGGTGATCATGATGCAAGGAGAGAGCTTTGTGCAGGCATCGTCATCCAGGAGTCTCTGGAATGTCGCATCCTTCTCAACTATCAGGACAAACTTAGCCGAGGATACGATATCTGATGCAGTCAAGGAAGGACCAGATGGACTTCTGTGTCCACAAAGAAACACACGTTGTGTGAATCTGAGAGAAACCATCTGAGAAAGCTGTTCTCAGAAGTATAAAGGATACTCGTGATGCCGCTGATGTTTGATGAAACTGAAACAGCCTGAAACAGAGTCATTAAGTATGGATGATCAAAGACAAGCAACGTAAAGCTAGTTGGACCGACTGAAACACACAGTGTTATAACGATAATACACCTTCTGCAAAATAAAACAGAATAATACAAGTATGAACACTCTGCTGTAAACTAATTACAGTAAAACGCTGTAAAAGGACGGAAAGTTCAGCGTGGAGGCTGAACAGTAGAAATGACACGGAAGGCAGTACGTTACAAAGTAGGACATTTATTTAGTTAAAGACCATTGTTATTAAAGGCTTAATCAGAATGTGAATTTTAGGATTGCATGTTATCTTAGGACCAATCAAAAGTGGTTTGTTAGTACAGGTCTTGCCTCCATGCCACGCCACATTGAAGCAGTCATTTCTGCAAAAGGATTCCCGACCAAGTATTGAGTGGATGACTGAACAGAATTATTTGAAGGTTGACTTTTTTTTTTGTATAAAAGCACTTTTCTTTTATTGGTCGGATGAAATATGCAAATTTTTTTAGATAGGAATTTTGAGCTTTCATGAGCTGTATGCCAAAATCATCCAAACAATAAAAGACTTGAACTACTTCAGTTGTGTGTAATGAATCTAATATATATGAAAGTCTATTGTTTATCAGTACGTTACAGAAAACAATGAACTTGATCACAATATGCTAATTTTTTGAGAGAACCTGTATTTCAGGGACACAAAAAGGAAGTTAATCCTGGACAGTTTGTCTGAGCTTTTACAAGCTAAACTATAAACCAAAAATTATGTTGAATCAGCTCAAGGAGAAGCTTTTAATCTGGCAGCTGAATCCATCAAGGAGCTCAGAACTTCTTTAACAATAAGAGTCACAAGCACTTACCTCAAAGTGTTTTTAAAACACTTAGTTGATGACAATTTTATTGTTTTAATAATTGTTCTTTACTGATAATTGTAATGTGATGGAAGTGGTTACTTTTATTAAATTACCAATAAAATGTGATATTCTATATAAATATGAATTATCAATTTGATTGGTCTTTGAATATTTGATTTAATATGAACTTAGGTTCTTTGGACTCTCAGGGAAACACACTGTATGATAATTCAGAGTCAAGAATATAGATTATAAAAATGAATTTAATTCTATATTTCTAAACTAATGATGACACTAAACAAATTATGATGGATGATGGTTGGACAAGATAACTGAGACAATGAATGAAATGATGGAATGTAAGCTTAGATGTTTTGTAGCAAAACCTTATTAAGTGTCTTAGAAATTAGTGATATCTGGGTTGTAAAATCAGTCTGACTGTGTGGGTTAACAAGCTATCAATTATTTATTAAACCATCTGACGCCATTGTGCAGAATCTACGCACCCTTGTGTGATGGTCCCCGTTCGATCCAACGGGTCAAGAGGTCGGTACGGACAGACTGCCGGTGGCATGGACCTCTGGGTATCGGAGCTCCTAGCTCTGCTGATACCCTCCAGGTGATTGCAGTAATCTGGTGCATCTATTTTGCATCTGATACAACTTGCAAAGGCTTTGACCTTGGGGTCAAAAACGAGGATGGTTCTTTATGCTTTGCTGCCCCGTCGGCCAAACTGTGCAGCTCGTGAGAACGGTATTGTTCAGGAAGTGAACTAGCTTTTATTAACTATTGTTTACTAATTTGGACAAATCAGAGTCTGACAAGTTAAGTGGACGTTATCAACATAGCTCAGACACCACTCCCTTCTCTAAACACAGAGAGATAATTTCTTAAAGCTTCTTTCCGGAGTATTTCTCTCATCCGATGGCACCATTTAGTGGCTGACAAGCATATCACACTCCTTCCGTTTTTTTTAAGATGGCGACTTCACGTTTCGGTTTATAAATGTGCTTCTGTGGCCGACAGAGCTAAAAAACTTTGTTTTACAAGTATTATTCTCATGTCATGCTGTGTTCTCATATATTTATATTTTAGAGACTTTCTTGTCCGTGAAAAGTTCATGAACTCTGCATCAGCCAAGGTATTCCTTAAATTTGAAGCAAGTAAGCGGTATTCTAACTCTATTGGTTAGTTCTGGTCAGCGCTCAGTTTCCTATTGCATGGAGCTCTGTGAGGCGGGGGGCGTACTTAGCAAAAAAAAAAAGACGTATTTTTTACATTATATCACAGTACATAATGAGACAACCACTTTTATGGATTTCTGACAAATCATACATCCTTTCTGAAAGGGGAAAACTCCGGAAAGATACTTTAATGTGAAGTAAAATCTTAATAAACATGAATGTGAAGTAAACATGTTAAAAATTCAAATTCATATTAATGTGCGAATATACTGATAGATTAACATTAAATTCAACGATTACTAATTTGGTGTAATTTGAGATCTGAAAAAAATCCTTAAAGGAATAAATATTCATGTTAACCCATCATTTATTCATGTAGAGTATTGGACACTTCAGATTTAAACATATTGTCCAAAAAAAGATTATATAAAACTTAGAAGAAGAAGAAGAAGAAGAAGAAGAAGAAGGAGAAAATATCATTTCTATAGCGCCTCTCAAGATAAAAATCACGAGGTGCTTCACAAAAACAAAAAATGTAAAGATATAAAAAAGAATTTAGAGAATGGTTAAAAATATATTTGAAATTAGCAAAAAATAGACAATTGTGATTAAAAAATGTTAAGAAAGAGAGAGAGAGAATAGGAAAGAGGGAAATCAGTGGATCCTGAGGAAGGTGGAATAGGTGGGGAGAGCAGAATAAAGAGAGAGGTGAAGAAGGTCATACAAAAGCCAGCTTGAACAAGTGAGTCTTCAGCTGCTTTTTAGAGGAGACCACTGAGTCCACTGATCTCAGGCTCAGGGGGAGAGAGTTCCAGAGTCTGGGGGCCACAGCACCAAATGATCTGTCACCTTTGACCTTTAGCCTGGTGCTGCACAACCAGTAGGCTTTAATCACTGGACCTCAGGGACCTGCTGGGGGTGTAGGGACTAAGAAGATCACCAATGTAAGATGGCGCTTGTCCATGTAAGGCCCTATAGACCAGAACCAGGATCTTGAAATGAACCCTGAAGTTGACTGGCAGCCAGTGAAGCTGGAGGAGAAGCGGGGTGATGTGGGTGTGTTTGTTATAAAACTATAAAGTCGTTTTATGAGACAGGAAAGATAAACTGGACGGGGTTTTAGGAGTGCCTGTATTTATTCTGCATCTAAAGCGAGCGTGCAAACAGAGAATCCTGACTTTGTGTTTCAACCCACAACAAAGTGTGTACCGATGAGAGAATCTGCCTTTTATCATGGTTTTTGTGACGCACCATGACATTGCTGATCCTCCTGATTGGGTGTGACAGGAAGAAGGTTGAACATGGAGATCATTTTATAAAATGAGTGTTATGGTAAACAGCCGCCAGCGGGGCATTTATAAGGTTGTTTTAATGGTTTTATATATAGCAACAGAAACGCGTGGAGCTGAACAAAACACACACATGCTGCTGAGGTTATCTTCTAGACAAGTGGGTTATTTGTTAGTGTGAAAACAAGATTTTTAGTGGAACTTACAGCAGAGGTAGAGCGACTGTCAATCCTCGTGCCGTCTGCCTCCAAATAACACAGATCACCTGAGATTAGGCCCTTGGATGTTGCCAACTACACAAGTTACACAAACACACACAGGTCACACACAGCTGTGGCATGGCCTCTTGGCATTCCAGATTAATCTCATCTTTGTTTGATCAGTAAAACTAGATCTATGCCACAGGTGTTTCCTGAAACATGAAGCAGAGCAAAACTAAAATACTGTTTTAATCTAACAGATCTCATATGTGAGCCGTTAATCAGCACAAGCTTTTACGCTTAAAGGTTTTTGCAACAATGCAAACCATCTTGTAGAAGATGAAGAGTGTGAGGGCTCACCACATGTAGCGATCTGCGGGGAAGCTTCAGCATGCAGGAGATGTCATCTATTATAGCATCCAGGCTCCTCTGGGAACTAAACAGCTGAGTGTTGCTGTAGAAGATGTCTCTGTGGAAGAAAACCTCAAAGTGAGAAGATTTCAGAATGACATTAAGATAAAGATGCAGATTATTTAGCTTTGGTGGAATGTATTTATAAGATAAATGACCTTTTTGTAGCGTAGGAGTTGCTCTGCACAAGTGTGTAGATGACAGAGAGGATCTTCAGAATTTGTGCTTTAAACAAAAGAAGAAAAACATGTTTTGGCATCAGTGATGAGTTGTAGCTAACATTTTCAAAGACTGGATAAACAAAAAAGAAGCTTTTTATGTGGCGATCTGATCCTCAAAGGTCGAGTTCACTGAGAAACAACTCTTACTTGTTCTGATATGATGAGTTTAACATGCAGGCTGAACATGAAAATGGTTGATAATTTCCTGCATCAGCCGCTAATATAAAATAGATGGGACTAGGGTTGCAACGATAATAAACTTTGGTGATTATAGTCTGAGAAATAATCACTGTTTCACGATAACCACAATTATTTTACATTAATCGATTAACATCAGGCTGTGCAGTGGCGCAGTGGTTAGAGCTGTTGCCTTGCAGCAAGAAGGTCCTGGGTTTGCTTCCCAGCCTGGGATCTTTCTGCATGGAGTTTGCATGTTCTCCCTGTGCATGTGTGGGTTCCCTCCGGGTACTCCGGCTTCCTCCCATAGTCCAAAAACATGACTGTTAGGTTGATTAGTCCGTCTAAATTGTCCTTAGGTGTGTGTGTGCATGATTGTTTGTCCTGTGTGTCTCTGTGTTGCCCTGCGATGGACTGGCTCTCTGTCCAGGGTGTACCTCGCCTGATTGCCCGTTGACCGCTGGAGATAGGCACCAGTCCCCCCCGCCCCCCCCCACCCCCACCCGCGACCCTGCGTGGACAAAGCGGGTTCAGAAAATGGATAGATGGATGGATTAAACATCTGTATTAACACATATAAATCACACATTCTGTAAATTATTGATAAAACACATGATTACATTCTATAAAGGTTTTGAACCCCTGAATTATCTATTGCTCCTTTTCAGAGTTTTTGCTTAGAAAAACTTACTCCACTACTGATTTACAATGTGGATGTTTTACCTCCACAAATAACACAAGCCTGGAGGAGTTCTGCTGTGTGGTGGAGTTGCTAACGCTAACAGTTAGTTTCTACTAGTCGAGAGTCGAGACATTCTCTGCTGTTTCTCGGATGCTAAACCAACAATAGCCTTCCCTGTCAAGAGTCAAGATGGATGAGTCCATGAATGTTAAAGAAAGAAAGAAAAATATGTTTTATACAGTGCCTCTCAAGTAAAAAATCACAAGGAACATGAACAAAAAATTCTAAATACAAAAAAAGTGACAGTGTACCGTACATCTGTCAGGCTTTTCTAATCCTAGACTTTCACCGTCTACTTTCTATCAGACGCTGATGCAGGAGATAGGTGTAGGAGATTGTTTTCATGTCCAGCCTGCATGAAAAACTCAGACTGAGTGATTATCAGAAAAAAGAATCATTAAAAATGTATTTCAGTGAACCACACCTTTAATTGTATTTGCCTGAAAAACTTTTTGGAGTTTCTTTAAAAAGACAAAAAGGTTTAACTGTTGACAGCTGGTCAGGTTAACCCTGAAGGATGGAGACACCTTAATGAATGAAGATGCTAAATTTCTACTAGTGCAGTTATTATTACGAATGTTACTTATTACTTATTTGTAATTTCTACTCGTTTGTGTCTTTTTAAGTTTCATCAGTAAGAATATTATTTGGACATGGATAAATTATATTATTGTTATGCAGAACAGGAATTACAGCGAGGTGCTAATTAAATATTATAATGGCTTGCCCTACTAGCTAGTTGTAGACAGATATGGGGAGAAAGGTAGAGCAACACAAAATGAGCCGTCGTTCACTGGATTGTTCTAATATTACTGTTAAATCTGTTCGGCCACTAGCCTCATCTGACTCAGTTGGGGCTAATTTGTCTGGCTGATGATCTCAGAGATGATAACAAGCTGGGATTGTAGCAACTTTTTTCTGTCAGCTCTGCAGATGGATGAGCCATTGTTCTGATTTTCTCTTTTAGCAGCGTTGGGAGTCTAAAATATTCCCTCACAGGAGACTTGAAGCACTTCCTAGATGGAAACGAAGCAGTCCCGGTGGTTGTTAACGCTGGTTCTGCTGCGTGCGCTTATTCGGTTTCACTTTTGCTTTAGTCCGCAAATTTTTTATTTTATTTTATTTTTCTGTCTTGGAGACGTCTTTACAGTGGATTAACCGCAGTGTTTCACACCGTGGTTAATAGTCAAACCAGTTAATCCTTGCGGCCCTAGATGGGAAAAACTGATCTACTTCACACTGTCACTTAACATTCATGGACTCAACTTGGACTTGGAAACAGCAGAGACCATCTCGACTAGTAGAAGCTGACCATTAGCATTAGCTACTCTAACACACAACAGAACTCCTTCAGACTTGTTTTATTTGTGGAGGTAAAACAGCAATGTAGCCACATGGTTGTTGGCCAATCAGAGGAGAGGTGTCTGAACATCAGGCAATAGGACTCCAAATCCTGCCGTTTTAAGCTCTCCTCTCCTGTGGCTCATTTAGTTCCTGAAACCGGAGCGCCAGAGCTTTTGTCCCCCAAACGGTCCCGTAAATTCTAGCATAAACATGCAGTGGCTCACAACGGAAGTGAAATGCTCCACAGAATTTTTCTCCTGGAAGTAGCATATGCTAAGACGCACAGAGTCGATCAGAGTTACAGATGGACAGAGGGGGAGAGAGCATTCCAGAGACGGGGAGCAAAGTAACAGAAAGCTCAGCTCCCCGTGGGGCTGAGACTAATGTAAAATAATAGTAGAGCCTTTCTCACCAGATTTAGAGGCGGATGAAGGACAGTCGCTCCTGATGATGGTGACACAATGTTCTGAACTCATCTGAAGCCCAATGGCGTCATTAAAGCTTTAAAAGGAGAACCTTAGAGAGACTGCATTATGGTTCCAGAGCTCTGATTCATCTAAATCTGAAACCTTTAATTTAAGCCAGGCTGAAAGTTCCTAAAGATAAAACAAGGTTTTGGTTAAAGAAGACCTGACAGTCAGGGCTCTGTGACACCTTATCACAGCCATCGCTTAAGGAACAGGAAGTTAAAAGTGGAAAGTTTTTCTTCCTCAACCGTTTCCTCCTGTAATCTGCCTGAAGCACGTTTTACGTAAATCCAGATCCAGCCAGACCAGAGTTTCCTTTTGAAGGAAATAAAACAAACATATGATCATCCTGTGTGACATTTTTACTATCTGGGTCAAGAATTAGAAGCGCCCGATGGCTGGCTGGTTGAAAGTTGCCCAAACAGAGAACTGATGTAATCACAATGTAGAAGAACATGAGTTAAAACAGAAGCACAGGTAAAACAAGTAAGATGAGTATATTTATATACATGTGACCACACAGCAAATGTCTGATATTAGAGCAACACTAGAGGACCAACAATAACATTAACACATGTTGACATGTGCAGAAGCTGCATGTCAGTGGCGTGTACATAACTACAGTTACCTGACATTGGCCCAACTGGATCGGTTTGGCACCACCAGAGCAGGAGCTTCATCCTTAGACAGACTAGTCACTATCCTCAGGATTACACCTTCGATCTGATTTAAAATCACTGTCCTGGAAATAAGAACGTGGTATTAAGGTTTTCACCTTTCTATCAGTATCTTTATTAGTTATTTCTGGGTTTTACTCAGCTTTTTTTTTCAAAATCCTACACTTTTGTTTATACTGTAACAAAACTACCTAAGAAACAGAACTCATTGTAAGTGAAATCCTACTCAGATTTTTGTCTTTCTGTTGGGTTATTTTTTTAATAAAACCAGGTCACCTTAAAAAAGAAGTCAAACGCACAGAGGGTTAGAGCAATATTATTGTTCAATTTTACTTTGCATAGTGGAGAGACGAAATGAATACACACCCAAGCATGGTTCACAGGATCTCTCAAAGGACTAAAGTCCTGTCAAGAGGTTTTATTCAGCAGACGAGTAGCACACGAACATCACATTCCACGACAGCTACATGGAAAGCTGTTTAAAACAACACCACAATTCCCTCATTTAAACCCAGGTGCATTTAGCCAACATGCAGTTTCTCATGGGAGTATAACTGATAAGCAGACCAGCGCAGTCTGAGGAAGGTCTCGTTATCCTCCCTGTTGAGACGGGAAGGCCAAGCAAAGGATAATACTTGCATTTTAATCAAAGCAACAGATGTTTTACTTTTAAGGCAGTTAAGGCAGCATTCCGTGCTGATCCGTCAACAACTCTCACCTTGATCGAATCCACCTTCTGGGTCAGAGCCTGAATCTCGGCAAAAGTTCCAAGCTTACGGCTCATCTTGACAATTATATGAGTTTGTGCGTTCACAGCACGGTGTAATCCATCCCTGAGCTCCGGGATTGAGCCAATATTCCTCGAAAGCTCATTGATTTTCTGGTAAGCCAGGTAACCGCTCAGGCCAAACAGCAGGAATCCCAACACCAAAACCACGAATATCCAGACATCTTCAGAATCCTCTGCAGACAGTTGAGAGAGGCAGATCAGGTTCCACTGTTTCCAGGAGTCCATGATATACCCAGCTGGCTCTGTCCCAGAGGGGCATCCGGGAGCCCCTTCTCCCGTTCTCATCGTTGAAAAAAATGTTGTCAATCTCGTTGAAAGACCAACTGACCAGATCCTTTTCTAATAATCTCCAGTTTCCAGAAAAAATGCAGAAAGCACCGTGCACAAGACAGGACAAAGAGCATTGGGGTAAGGAGGGAGGGAGAGGAGAAAAAAAGCATCTGTACGCTCCAAGAGCTGGAAGAAGATGACCAATATGTGATCATGAAGAGCCAGTAGTGATCAGTTTCCCAACACATCCCAGATCTTCTCCCTCTCATCAGTGACCCATACTAGTTCACCTACAACCCAAACCGGTCCACAGAGGACGCCATCTCCCTCACACTTCACACAGCACTGAGCTGGAGAACAAAGAGAGCTATGGATGCTCTTCATGGACTACACCTCAGCTTTCGACAACCTTATCCTGGACATCCTCGCTAAAAACTGCAGGAACTACAGGTCTTCGCTCACCTACACCTAGATCAAACGCTTCCTGGTGGACACCCACAGCATGTGAGGTATAATTTTATGATAATATGATTTTTTTTTCTCTTTTAAAGAAGTTATTCTACTCATCAAAGCACAGCAGGGCCCTTGCATTATCCAAATCATTCCCAAATGTTTAACCTGGACTTTCTCTGTTAAACCTTTATTTTGCCAAACCTAATGTTTTGGACTGGATCTTGGTACCAGGTTCAATCAAGCGAATCACACTGAATAATGGCCCAGTTTATGATTTGCATCTTTAATTTCCACACCTAACCTTCCTGCACAAGTATTTACAGGTAGGAAAGGGTTTTATTGCATAAACCAATAGTGCACGATTGTATAAGCAGGATTTCAAACCATGTTTGAAAACTAAAAGCTGATTGAATGAAGCCTCAACTCATTTCAGATAGAACCTGACTCCAACTAGAGGATCCCAGTGTGTGTGTGTGTGTGTGTGTGTGTGTGTGTGTGTGTGTGCGTGTCAATGTGGGCCAGTTGCACCTGGCTGGTGTAAAGTAATAATCCCATACTGATAGTGTTAAGAGAAACTCCCATTGCATCCTCTGTGGGCCTCAGTAATGAGACCCTCAGTCTGAACTTGCTGCTACTTGTCTGAGGTGTGTTTCTGTTTGTGTGCATGTGAGGTGGTGTACTTCGCTGTGGTTACAGCCCACAAGAAAATGAATATTTATTGTTTCTATTAGCCATGTGGAAGGGATTTTCAAGTGCAATTTTAAAGATGGATGTGTGTAATGATAATGCAGGCCAACGTGTGTTTTGGGGCTCTGTGAGATGCTGTAATCATTCACTACCAGTTCAGCTGTTTTAACTTCCAAGCATGAGTTGAACTAAATTAGACATTTTGAGGAAATTACACATATGTCCTCATCAGAAATGTGTTTAAAATGTGTTTCTTTGTTCTCTCATTAGCATCCTTTTTTTACACTTGAAAATGTGATTCTGTAAATCTGGGGTTATCCGTAGTCTCCACCTTTTAGAGTTGGTAGGCATGCTGTGCGTGTGTTTGCAGAGGCACCGATATCTTTGTTTCACAGTGTGTGGAGAGGCGAGGTCCGTGCCCCTGACCTGACCCTGACTATTTCCTAACGTGCGTATTTACCAAAGGCCTCCTTCACTCCTGAGAGGCTTTGGCAGCCTGCTTCCGTTGTAGTGGCCCTTAATTTCACCATAATTGCTATCTTTCAGTGAGGATGAGCCACCCCTCGCTCAAGCTGTAACAATCTTAAGATGTGCAAAACCACAGGTTGTGGGGGTCTTTTTCTTCCATTCCAGAAAGCCAGAGGACCCCCCACTGTTCCTTTTAGGCTGGGAGAGCTTTGAATCGAGTGCGAGGCCCTAACCTGAGGAGACAGAGTGCAACGAGTCATGTGCATGTCTCTGGATGAGTGTTTGTGCTGGGCAGGAGGAGGGAACACAGGGGAAGTGAAGGGGGCTGCAGGGTCAGAAGAAAGAAAGGGGCTAGGTGGAAAGGAGGGGGGCACCCGTTTGCAGGTGACGGGGATTAGCTGCTGCTAGAGGCCCAAAGAAACTAAATACAGATCTGTCAACCTAATCCTCACAAATAGAAAACAGAGCTGCCCTCCCTCCACAGTCCAGCACATCCACCTCCTGCTCCTTCACCCCAACCCCTAAGTGCACACACGCACTTCTCCAGCTTCTCTGTTTCTCATCAGCTTCATGACTTGATCACCGTGGATGCTGCCTTCTCTGTAATGACTTCTCCAGTCAGCATTCCCTACAGAGGAGCTAGCACATTGCCCAGTGTGCTCTGTGACTGACTGACTAACATAGCCTTATGGAGTGATGAGAGCAAGAGTCAAAGGGGCAGGGCCTCCCTCCACACACACAGGAATCTTAATGGGGCCATAGCCTAGAGTTGCTTGGAACCGCCTCGACCTTTATCAGGCCCACACACCTCAGTGATAAGACACTGGCACGCTGCAGCCTGGGTTCTGGGCTGATGACACGAGCGACGGTGCCTGAGTGATAACATCCTGCTATGGATAAGCACAACTAAGCTGGGCTTTAGCTAAAACGGCATTGCTGACTGTCAGCAACACCAGCTAGAACTGATGGGTCTGGCTGAACCGTTGAGAGCTATAGATCAGATCCAGGCGACCCCCGGTAATCCCAAGTGCCATATCCAGTTGCAGACAAACACACAGTTGACAGGACATAACTCACACAGGCAGATGTAGGCAGTGAGTGACAGCAGAGACTTGCAAGGTGCGACATTATAAAGGAATAAAACAACAATAATCTCTTTGACCTGATGTAATCCATTCATTCCAGAATAGAAAAAAGCACAGTGTCGGTGTTTTCTCCTTTCATTCCATATTTGGAGTATGCGGCTTTAAAATGCATAAAACTGGATCCAGATTTATTTCCTTTATGTAATCAAATCCAAATCTGAATGGGCTTTGTAAGTGAAGCATTTCAAAGCTGTTTCTTATTCCCATCCCTCTGGCTTTTCTTTCTGCCTGTCTCACAGCTGTGTTTCATATGTTCATGAGGCCCCTGGAAGTGTGAGACACCAGGGGAACATTTGCAATAGCTCAGCTCCACCTGGTTAGGCTGCTTAAACAGGCTGTCAGTTTTTAATGCTGCACACAGCGGACAGGCGAAAAATGTGGACAAGTAGAATGAGAGGTGGAATTAACAAAGAAGGTAGCTCCATCTCTTCAGACACCACATTGCTACAGTCCTGGCTTTAAATGTATTTTACCGCTTCTGCCTGGTCAGACCCTTTTTTCCTCCAACCTCATCCGCCTCCGTGCATCCACAGATCTTCAAAGGGCCACCGCCTGCTGCTCTCTGAGGCAACACATGAAATAAATATTAATATGACCTCTGACCGCATGCTTTAAACCCCTGAACAGAGTTAACCAAGCAGGCAGGAAGAGAAATAACTCTCGTGACAGAACCAACAGATGCAAAATAAAAAAAAAACGAGAGAACAATGTGATGAGCAGATGACAATGTCACAGAGGAGGGGAAAGAGTTTCAAGGGGTGTTTGATTGCACCACGGTGTGGTCTCCTTCGGAGCTTTGCATCAAGCTCCAACCTGTCTGAGTGTAGATGAGAGTTATGTAAATACTCTCCTTGCTTTAGATCGCAGAGAGACATCTGACAGAGAAGTCAGAATGCTTCAGGCTAAACACTGAGCTACTGACAACAAAAGGCTCAAAAGCAGAACAAGTAGAAGCAGGTGATGGTGAGGATCTTTAGATCTTACGGCTGAAGTTCTGTCTCATCACTTGCCACCAACAGTGTGTTATTGTGCGTTTGTCAGCCCAATATCACATAATCCACCAATCTTAATGAAACCTAGGGATTTTACGTATGTTCACCTATGATGGACTAACCAGTGCAATGTGGTCCCCACAGCTGATCTTCTCCAATCAGAACCAGAACAAAAGTGGCTGTAACTGTTAATTTTACAAATGTTGACCTATGACGTTTTATCGTAGTAGCAAGAGTCACTTCCAGCACACACACCAAGCACTACACAACACATATTACTCAAAGGTGTGAGCCACTCTTTAAATCAATACATTTGCAGTGGTCTCTAGTAGAAACAAATGCCTGTACTCATACTGGTGTGTGTGTGTGTGTGGGGTGGGGGTGGTGGTGTTCTCAGATGCACCTGTTTCAGGAACTAGAGGTATGCCAGATCAGAGGAGAGCTTATCATGGTCAGGATTTGTCTTACTTCCTGATATTTGGACAACTCACCTCTGATTGGATAGCAGCAACACTGACTCCGTTTGCTCTGCGACATAGACCGACAACTCAAGCCTGGAGGAGTTCTGCTCTGTGGTGGAGTTGCTAACACCGATGGTTTCCGGTTGAGACGTTCTCTGCTGTTTCCTGAACATTAAACCAACTACAGCCTTCCCCGTCATGAGTCCAGATGGGTGAGTGCATGAATGTTAAGGGACAGTGTGACGTAAATCTGTCAGGATTTACGCAACCTAGAGTTTCACCGTCTATTTTCTATCAGAAGCTGATGCAGGAGATAGGTGTAGGAGACTATTTTCATGTTCAGCCTGTGTGAAAAACTTAGAGTGACTGATTATAATCAGAAACAGTAATTATAAAAAGTTTTCAGAGTTCTACACCTTTAAGACCTTTGAACTTTAGATAAATAAACTATTTGTTGTTGCGATATCTTTTCAACCACTTGATGGATTTTAATTAAACTCCCAGAATGTATTCATCGAATGAATCTATAAGTGACTAACCCTGACCTTCCATAGGTGATCAGCCTTAGCAGAAACATGTCAGTTTAAAAGATGCTGACCTAAAGTTTCTTATAATAATAGATAAGAATAACAACACAGCAGCTCACACGATTGCAAGATTGCTTCCAAAATAATTTTGAAGATTAGACCAAAACAGCAATAATTTAAGATAATCTTAGATGAAAATGTTGGTGTAAAAGTTGTTATGGTTTATTATTCTGGGGAAATACAAATATCTTCACACATGTGTCTCTACAGAACAAGTCTATTGCGAACATAATGAGAAGAATCACAGTAATTATTTTGATAACCTTGCTTTGTCTCGTGCACCGCTGTTGTAACTTTTAAACACCGTTTCTGCTTTAATTCCCCCTCGTCAAAGGCCCCTCAGTGCAAGCCAGCCTCAGCTTGTGCCTACCGTTTACTGGGACAGTCACCAGACCCACGGAGGCCTAAACAAAAGGGGGTCTGTTCCTTTTGTCCTTTCCAGGATTGTTCACCCCTCTCTGGGCACAGAGTGAGCTGATGGCTGAGGGGAGTACTTGGTGGCAATTTGACCTCGCTAACATTTTAGCGAGGGTGAGAAAGCAGGAGGACAAGACAGGAAGACAAAAGGGGAAAGAAAGTGAGCAGGAGAGAAAGATGTGTATTTTTAATGAGGAGACTTTTAGTTTCCATGTCTGGAACTGACGTAGTGTAAACACCTGAGGTCATTAGTGAACTTTGTTTGAGCACCAGATAGAAATGTTTATATGTTACGGACACTGAGAGGCTAATAGAGGATTTGATGTATAGAATTAGCAGTGGCAGTAATGTAAGCTCCAGAGCTCTAAATCATGTGTGTGTGTGTGGGGAGGGGGGGTGCGGGGGGGGGGGGGGGGGGCTTTTTTGAAGACTAGAACAACCACATTAAAAAGGCAGGAAGGTGAGCTAAGACCTGTTCTTTCATTGCACTCTTGAAGTTTTAATTATGTTAGCATAAAAATCCCCAAGAGACATCCCAACTACAGTTCTGTGTAACCCTTCTGCTTGCATCAATAAGGTCAACGATGAGGTCAGGGGCGTTCCATTAAAGTGTGGTGTTGAGGAGGTGCTGGGGATGGAGGAGAGATGGGGAAGTGAAGCAGCTGCTGAACATCTGTAGCCTGTGCTGTGTCTGTGCACCCGCTGTCTCTTTTTGCCACAAACCTTCTGCTGCAGAGGTTTGATGTGTTATAAAGAAAACGAAGAAGGTTGCAAAGTTGTATAATTGCCTTTTGTACATCAAAAAGCTGCTGAATCGCACCCACACCATGACCCCAGGTACTCATAGAGTGCACCTGCAGATTATGGAGTAGTAGCTCTGCAACTGCATGTTGCAACGACTCCCCTGGAGCATTCCCTCACAAAACACAAATAATGACTCCTTTCTATGGACGGTTTTCCATCAACACAAGGGGGCTTAGGAGGCTCGTATCAGCGTCTCCACATCTGTTATTAGTGCATCTGCACACACAAGGAAGTGTGGGAATGAAGCGTCGCTGCATATTGATAACATCCAGCATTAAGTCTGTCTTCGCGCCTGGAGCTCTTCTCCAGCTGGCAGCAATGCTGCTCCTCTCCTCCCTCTCCACTCCTCCCAGCGCCTCTTTACAACTTGTTCAGTCAAATGCGTCTCCTCTCAGCCTCCTCTCTGCAGTTGCGTGCTGCACCACAGCTGACGGCAGGTTTTGAATGAGGACCGAAGTAGTGCACGTGCACACATCCCGCTCAGGAACAGCCAAAAGTCTTTGAGCTGACGTTGATGTCTCATCTGGGAGCGCTTCCCTCAACACGGGGCTCATTTTGGTTATTGATTACAGCCTGACTGTTGTTTAAAGTAGTTCAAGATTCCCCTTTCCCCTCTTTGTTTCAGCGAGCACTTCTGGGCGCAATTACGCACGGCGAGGATCATGGCACAGATTTTTGACAGACGCGCGCCAGCTTTGCTCTTGGTTTGGAGCTGCTGTGTCCTGGCGGATACGATCGTTACAAACTTTACTTCGGACAACGAGTTCCACTCCAGTTTCATCCACCGCCGACTGAAGAGCCAGGAGCGCAGGGAGATGCAGCGGGAGATCTTGTCGATCCTGGGGCTGCCGCACCGGCCGCGTCCGCACCCCCACGGAAAACACAACGCTGCTCCGATGTTCATGCTGGACTTGTACAACGCGATGACCACCGACAGGGACGAGAACAGATACTCCTACCCATACAAACCCATCTTCACCACCCAGGGTCCCCCGATAGCCAGCCTGCAGGACAACAACTTCTTGAACGACGCAGACATGGTGATGAGCTTTGTGAATTTAGGTAGGCTCTCTGATTATTTAGATTTATTCAACGAATTATTTGAATTTCCATCTATCCCGAATCAGTTTTCTATTTTTTTAAAGACCAATGAAGGTCCTGTAATAGGATTTTGGTCACCTGCTAGAGATTTAAGAATCATCACTTCTGAATTTCTGCATAATTATGTTCATACCTTTAATTATTGACAACTAAATCCTAGTTTTGGTGCTACAATCCTCCTGAGGAAGCACATTATTCTCCAACACCTGCCCACACATAAGGCTCCAAAACAAGCCTATAGTGCAGCCGCCCAGCTAATAGTGTCAGATTCCAGTGCACCCTTTTATTAAACAGCTGGGCAATCAGGTGCTTTAATGTGGAGCAAGGAGCAGCCATCAGCTAAAATGTCAGCCTTGCCTTATCTGAAGAATGAGTGAATCAACAGAGGAGAGGGTTCAAAGTGCACTGGGTCTTCTCTCTGTCATAGAGAGCACAATCTAAGGTCAGTCAATGATCTGAGCTGGTGAATTCACTCACTGTAGGATGCCCTGAACTTAACGGAGTCATTTTGGTAAGTGTTATCTTAGTCACAAAGCTCATAAAATAAGATGTATTTTATTTGATCTCAGTTGATTAATTTAAGTTACAACATTAACTGGAAAAGCCACACTATACATTTATTTAACAAACCATTGGGTAGCTGCAGAGTATTCATTTGGCACAAGACAATGAAATGAATGGAACCTGAGAAGACTGTTTCATGCTTCAACAGCAACAGAAAAAAAAAACGCTGTACTTTATGAACTTCTGCTGGAAGTTTGCTCTAAATCCTGGAAAATGATTGTTTAAGTGTTGGCTGGAGCGAGGGAGGTGACACTGGCTCCTCTACTGTAATGTGTAATTACTGTGGGAGCTGATGCTTTGTGACTATTTTCAACAAGCTGAAACACAGACAGATTTTGCCAAAGAGGCTGACAAAGTCAAGGACCAAAGGCGAGTTAGCGGAGTGCTTTTTGATTATCATCAGCGAGGGTGAGTCGCTGAAGTCTGAGGACAGAAGGAGTTCAATTTGCTCGCTGTCTTTTAGTTGTCAAATATTAAAGTCATGCACATTTTCTTTGCAAGATCTTGCACAATCTGGTAACACTTGTTTGTTTTGAATGACTTTATGCTACTACTGCAGGGTTGCAGGTATTTTTTGTAGTTTCTAAGGTCAGCTGTCTGTGGAGCCATCTTGAATGGGGTTGACTCCAAAAGGCAATCAGTTGTAGATGAACATCTAATGATTAGTTCCAAATAGTTTTACTAAAACCCATCTGGTGTTTTGTGAGTTGTTATGCTAACAGCCTCTAGCAAAAACGTTATGGTCCAGTTTATTTCCTTCGACTGCAAGCAGAAGGAACGCCATGTTCCCTCCACGGCTCGCAGTTAATTTAGCTCAGGTTGAAGCATTCTTTCGGACAAATGCTCAGCATTCTCATGATTGTCTGTAAACGTCACACAAAAAGCCTTTTTGTCATTTCATTCTGCCCGTTCTTGCAGAAATCAGCATTAAAGCTTTAATGTTGCTCATTCTCATGTGATAAAAAGCAACATTTATGAATGGTGAAAGGTTTGAGACTGTCTGTTACAAATCAGTAAATGGATTTTGTCCTCACAGGTTCCTATAGAATGAAACATGATATTTAATTGGGCATCAAGACTTAGTGGGTGTTTCTCATTGTCAAGGAACCTCGCCTTGATGTCGTGGCCCCACCCCGGTTGCCTATAGAGATACGTCATCTGGAACTGCAGAGAGGAGGTGTCTTGTAGCCTAGCCTTGGTCAAAAATTACCCAGAATACACCAAGGTATTTTCAAAAGGATGGCGGATCAGAAGCCGGCAGCTGCTTCAGGGGCAAATTTCAAGTTTAAAAGTAGGTCAACTAATTTAAAATGTTTTTGTTTTTAGATCCGAAGAAGTTATCTATGGTTGGTTAGCAGCTTAGTAGTTGCAGTTTCGGTGGCTAGCAGGTAGTAACTTGCTTATATATTTAATTTAACAAACATATACACAATTTAAAAAGTGAAAGGCTCATTATACATTTACATTGAAACTAATATGTATAAAATATGATGTTATCTCCCGTGTCACGTGACTTTACGTGACCGGCGTGGAAGCCGCGGTCACGTGATGCAAGTCTGTTCCATTTAATCGTTTTCTTTGACCAAGGAAGGACAGTGTCCTCGTCAGTAAGGCGCCTGGCCTCACAAGACATCGCCTCGCAAGGCCGGGCACCTTGGCATTGAGAAACACCCTTAGATCCACTCTCATGTATTTTACATCCAATTTTTTTGGTTATATGTTATGAAGCGGACAATATTTTTCAATAACTGAGAACCATTTAGTTTATTTTCAACAACATTTTGATTAACAGTAAAAACTAAACATTGTCACTTTAAGGCCATAAAGTATCATCAAACTCCTTTAACATTTCCTGATTTAACCATTGGGGGGCTAATATAAAATTATTTTTTATGATTTGGGTCTTTTTGTCCTTTGTTGGTTTGAGCAGTCATGTTATTCCAGGTCAGGGTGTGTGAGGGACTTGGGACAGACCCCTGACCAGGGATGTCCTCTCATTGAGTCAGTGTAGTTTAAAAGCCCAACTGTGTAAATGACTTACAGCATACATTCACAATCCACACTGCTGCAGGCAACGCGTGTCGCCCAGGCTCTGGGTGTGTGTCGGACATTTAACACAACACACAAGTTCCTGAAGGTGGTCACACTTAAAATACTTTGTGTACTTGTAATGACTATTTACTGTAGTGCTTTTGATCTCTGGCAGCATTAGCCCTCAGCCAATGTCAATTAAAGCATTTCCTCCCAAACAATCCACAAATTCCTTTACCTTTGGCAATGCAGGCCTGTAAAGTTCAGTTTATGCTAAACACATACAGTCACCCACTTTTAACCAACACACACACACACACACACACACACACACACACACACACACACACACACACACACACACACACACACACACACACACACACACACACACACACACACACACACACACACACACTAATAAAATCTAACCTGAAACTGTAATTTAGATCTCATCACTTACAGGAAAATACTGATAATGATGAGATCTGCTATTTGCACCCAGGACCACTGGGTGAGTAGTTGGGTAGTCACCTGTGTGTGTGTGTGTGTGTGTGTGTGTGTGTGTGTGTGTGTGTGTGTGTGTGTGTATGTGAGTGTGTGTGTGTGTGTGTGTGTGAGGGTTGGACCAAGTCTACTGTGAGATGTTATCGTGTGGTGCGTTAGTCACAGCTTCCTTGTTTTCCCTGTTCTCATGCAACCCTGCATGGATTATACCAGCAGTGGTTGTATAGTGGAAACAAGACTCAACAATAGAGGTGTGGTACCATGGAAGACACATGGTGATGGTTTTATCATGGTTGTGAGCAAGGCTGTTACTCAAAATTGTTCTTTGAACTAGAAAAGCACAATGATTTAGTATGTCTGCTGCTTTCTGTCTCTTCTAGGGAATCGTTATGTTTTTATCAGTATCAATAGCATTGTCGATTCTATCGATCCAGTTCCTTATCAATTCCTTTATCAATTATGGTGAATAATCTATTTATTCACAATATTTAACTTTCTCTTGTACCATGTTCAGCGCCTTGAGCTTCCCGATAGGATTGCGGAAGGCATTGATTGATTGAATTCCAGAGTAGTTCAACAGGTTGCAAAAATGTGGTTGTACAAAGCCTCCTGCATTATAACTATCAATTTATTCATGAAAAGCAATGATTTGTAAATGAAAATGGATGGATGGCATCATTTGTACCTGTATCAGTTGGAAAGATCTTTTTAAATGTTCTCCTTTATGCTCCCTGTGAAGGCAAAGTCATCTTCTTGTTCGGTGCGGTGTTGCTGTAGCTTTTGCAGAATGGGGAAAAATCTCCCCACAGGTCAGACTTTAGTTGCTGGAGTCTGCTAGCATGGAGGTGTATGTGTGCTAGCTTGATAAGCAGTGTTAGTTTGTTGGTTACCTGCAGTATTAACAGGACGTGCGAACGTCACAGATGCCGCTGCGTTGAAATTCACTTGTCCGGAGTTGGTCCAGTCACTTCCTTAAATGTAAGTGAACGAGTATTTTGTGCCCAAATGCTTTTGCATATTTGTGGTGTTTCCTCCCCTTGATGAAATGTCTACTATGCAAGTTTCCCTGTTGTCATTATTTCCCATAAAATATTATCCAAACGTTTGAGCGTTTGTGCTGCTTAGATGCCGTGTTTCCTGCTTTTGTAAGCTACGTAACGTGTGTGGTGATATCACTTGATAAGGGGAATCGTTTGAAAAGGAGGCAAAAGATTCCTAGGAATTGGAACAATGGGAACTGGTTCTCAACAAGAACCGGTTTTCAATTCCCACCCCTAATCTCTTCTCTTAACTTTTACAATGAAAGGCCTAACATTCCTTAAAGCAATAGACATCTTCTTGTGGCCTTTGATGCCAGAGCTTTTAACTAAGATCATCTGAAGTAGAGAAATGACAGAGTTGTTGAACCTTAAAGTTAACCGGTTTTAGATGTTCATTCAATACATATTTTATGAACGTTTTATTAAATACCTTTCTATGTTCCATGAGATTTTTGCAAACAAATAAAAATGCAGAAGATAAAAAGATTGATATGGTTTTTATCATCCATTCATGGGTCTATCTAGAGCCCAGACACCCTGCAGCCGCTTGTATCCGAAATCTCGTTCTTTCAGTCACCACCCAAACCTCGTAACCATAAAATAGCGTCGGAACACACATCAATCGGTAAATCTAGAGCTTCGCCTTCTTCTCAGCTCTCTCCACCACAACAGACCGCTACAACACCTGCACCTTTTGATCTCCCACTCCATTTTTTCCCTTACTTGTGAATAAGACCCAGAGACACTTAAACTCATCCACTAGGGGCAGGACCTCATTCCTGACCCGGAGAAGGCATTCTGGGATTTGGAGGAGCTGAATCTCATTCCAACTGCTTCACAATTGGCTTCAAACCAGTCCAGCAAAAGTTGGAGATCACATTCTGATGGCATTTTTGCTTCTGCGATCACCTGAGTCACATTCCGCTTGTGTTCAAAGTTTTGTCAGAGGTGGGAATCGAATCTACCTCTGACTGGAGACTCTTCCAGATATTTCCAGCAGACCCTCACAACACATTTGGGCCTGCCAGGTCTGACTGCCAGGTTTCGATGGTGGGGGAGGATGCCGGCCACTGACACGGCATCCTCCCCCACCATCAAAGCCAACTCACCACCAGGTATTGGTCAGTTGACAGCTCCACCCCTCTCTTCACATGAATGTCCAAAATATGTGGCCGCAAATCAGATGAAAAAACAACAAAGTTGATCATCAAGCTGCGGTCTAAGGTATCCTGGTACCAAGAGCCCATGAGGACACCTTAAAGCCTGTGCATGGTGTTCATTATGGATAATCTTATCAGAGATGTGGGGGGGGGGGGGGGGGGGGGGCATTACTCCCAACCACACCTCTCTAGGTCTTACTGACATTGTCCAGGAGAAGTCCCCCAGGAGAACAAGGGAGTCACCGGATGGAGCGCTCTCCAGCAACCCCTCCAAGGACTCCGAAAAGGGTGGGTGGTCCAACCTGAAGTTTTGTGCGTAAGCACAAGCATCCATCAAGACCCGTCCCCCCACACGTTGGTGGGTCCTTCCCTCATTCCCTCTCATTCTCCAGGGTAAACCCCATTTTACAGGCATCAAGATGGGGGGAATCTTGTATGCCCACCCCTGGTCAGCGCCTCTCATTGGGGACAACTCCAAAGTGCTAGACAGTCTAACCCCTCTCAAGGAAACTGGTTCTGGAGCCAGAGCCATGGGTTGAGGTGAGTTTGACTATATCTAGCTGGAACCTCTAAACCTAACAAACCAACTCAGGCTCTTTCCTCAGACCGCCAAGGTCCCCGCCTTTGTCTACGGCTCATCTCGCAACCCACCCGACCCCTTTGGCCCCTCCCATGAATGGTGAGTCCATTGGAAGGGGGGCCCAGGTCTCCTCTTTTAGCCGTGCCTGGCCTGAATCCATGGGTGAAAGCTCAGCCACCAGGCACTCACCAATATGATCCCATCTTCAGTCCTTGTTTCAGAGGGGGGCCCCGGTGATCCCCGTCTGGGCGAGGGAACTCAGTTTCCATATATATTCATCAAAAGGGGTTTTTGGGCTGCACTTTGTCTGATCCCTCAATGATGAGACAATTTTTTCTTAAAATGTGGTACAACCCCCCCCCAAATGTTCTGTTTTCGATTGTATATCAATGCTACGAAATATACAGTACAGGCCAAACGTTTGGACACACCTGTCTTATTCAATGTGTTGTCTATATTTTCATGACCATTGGTAGATTCTTACTGAAAGTATCAAAACTATGAATGAACACATGTGGAGTTCTGTACTTAAACAAAAAAGGTGAAATAACTGAAAACATGTTTTATATTCTATTTTCTTCAAAATAGCCACCCTTTACTCTGATTACTGCTTTGCACAATCATGGCGTTCTCTTGATGAGCTTCAAGAGGTCGTCACCTGAAATGGTTTTCCAACAGTCTTGAAGAAGTTCCCAGAGGTGTTCAGCACTTGTTGGCCCCTTTGCAAATGTTCCTGCTCATGAAAATAAAGAAAACACATTGAATTAGAAGGTGTGTCCAAACTTTTGGCCTGTACTGTACATCAGAATCTATGTGATTTAATTGTTTTTGTTAGTTAAACACGTTTCAGTTTCACATTTCAGCAGCAACCAAGTTCACTTTTAGATGTCAGCTCTATTTGATGGCGGTACTGTTCACACGATTGTTAAACAAAACATCTGCTTTCTCCTCCCGAAAAGACTTTAACACCAATCTGAAAAGTTATTTTTGGATTTGACTTATTTCCACATGTAGTCAGAAAAATTTGGAGTTCTGTTGTCCATATGTGGAAATAAAATAAAGTGGTCCCATTCAATAGGTTTAGTTTTAATATTGTATGTGATCTCAAAAAATCAGTTGTGATCACCCATGCTTTTTAGCAGAATTTAACATTAGTTTGTAGATGTGTACACTTTGTGTTATTTTTTATTTTGTCACAGTATCATCTTTGACAGTTTGTCTGGATTTCCGAGTAAAATCATGTGAAATGCTAAGTGATGTAGTCCCACTGGAAAATCAGATGCTACCAGGGAACATTTAATTGTTCTGTGTTTGCTGCTGTTAACCAGCACCAGACATGATTCATCTCCCAGGTTCGAAAACAGTAAATAAAATCCTCAGATTCTTCTTCTTGCCCTCATTTGTAGTCTCGCTGCACTTTGGTGATTTCAGCATCTATTTGTTTCATGTTGCAGATGTTGGTTCCTTTTAGCAGAATCTAGTCAACTTTTATTTGTCTAAAAACAAGGCAGCTAGCACAAACTCTAGGTGAGTGCACAATGACCTGATCGGTCACCACCTGACCCTCCACTGTTCACATCTGCTCTCATAGCAACAGTCCTCCTCTGGTTCTTTCAGCTGTGGCCTGATAGCGAAGTTATGGAGAGCAGATGAGGGAAGAAATGTCAAACTGGAGAATTAGTTTGGATGCATTAGCGGTTTTGGCTTTGAGACAAAACTCTGTCACCAGCGTTGTCTCTCATTTTGCCACAGGCTCAGACACAGTAGTGTCGCGCTCTAGACACACATGCAGTTGTTTTTTTATCATCTTTAGTTGTCTACTCATGTTTTTGGCAGTGATGAGCTCCAAATATATGTTTTTAAAAAACACACTCCTATCTCGCCCTCGTGCTCTCCCCACCCTTCTCTGTTGCTCCTCACATTCCTCTCCACAGCGAGCTGCCTGTGGTGCTGAGGTTAATACAGATGTTTCTCTCTGTCTGCAGGCCAAAGCAGCTGTGCAGAGAAACTTTATCTTTTCAGAATGCAACAAGTCCCCTAAACTCAACCTCCTCCACCAGGTCTAGTTGTGTTTTCAGTCCTTTTCACACACGCACACAGGACCACCTGATACCCCGGTTTCCTGCCTACCCTCCTGAGCTGGCAGTATTGATTGTCAGCGCTGGCCTCTGAGTTTTAATCAGTTAGTTATTATATGGCCCCGGCAGTGCTGTGTGGTGTTTAGTCTCCAACCTCCTGCTCTGGCCTTCACCTCTAGAGGTTTACACCTCCTGTGCTCCCAGACATAAAACATTTCAGCACTTTCTCGAGTTCTTTTGTATGTTTTTCCATTCTCCACCTCCCTTCCCACACACACACACTTCCCCTGAACTAAAAACAAGGCGATCTGTGTTTTCTGTGCCGCTTGTTGTTATAAACACACATTTTGTGGAATCTTTTTTAGTAAACTACTAAACCTATTTTTTGCTTACTTTGAACCACGCAACAATGTGTTTGAGGAACCTGACCAGATCTTTGCTGAAGGCCAGGCTTTTATTCATGCAGATTCATGCCATAGCTTCTGTGTACACCCCCAGAGGAAATAAAACACACATGTGCGTGCTTGTACATGCTTGCATCCAGGTGTGGACAAAGGCATGTTTACTGGTTTAGGGTCTGCAGCTCTGGAGCTGATTAGTGTTACTCAGGGCATGTTGGTGTTGCTGCTGGACAGAGAGTGAGCCGTGAGGAGTGCTGCAGCTAGTACACAGAGTTCGATCTTATCACCAGGTAATTTCCCATGACACACTCGGAGATTGAATGTAATGCATTGGGATCTGGTGCAGTAAATATGAGCGTCAAGTCAGAATGAAGAATTTCTTCTAGCACAGGTGTCAGGCAGACTTAAAAGCACTCAGCAGACGAGACTGAGAACTGTCTTCGTTTTTTAAATTTTTCATTTGCGATCTTGTGGATTCACCTGCTGAACTCCAGGGTTACATCTGGCGGTACTTAGCTGAGCCTGCTGTCTGCTTGACCGAGTAGAAGCACTTGCTGTGAGGGATGATGAAACTCACCGCGGGTGGGACTTGATAATGTGGCCAATGGTCAAATAGTCCAGATGTACGAAGCAGCAGGCATTCTTGCTTTGCTTCAGTGATGGAATGACCTCCATCTTTGCCAGGAATGTTGGGCTCATCTGAGTTTTTTCCAGTGAGTTCACTCGCTTTCTCTAAATCCCCCTTTTGCCTCTCTCACTGTAGCTCCGACCTGCAGTTATTAACACGCTCTGTAATTTGAAGAAGGTGAAAACATCAAAAGGAGTTTAGAATAAAGGAATCCTACATTTATGATGTGTGAAGTTGAATGTATTTTAGCAACTTAGCCATCATCTGGGTTACTTTGGCCTCTTCTTATCAGAGAACAGCAGCGTCGAAGACTCCCCTGCACTCCTACAATAACGGGTACCAAGCGGTGAAGCTGAGAGGGCAGCTGTGAGCCAGAGCACAGCCAGAGATCCTGGGACCAATAGCTCCACTGCAGCAAAAACAAATAAAACCCTCTAGCGTGGGCTCTGATGGGCAGAAGGGAGAGGAGCAGTGAAGCCGGAAGCGTATATGATGGGGAAATGTTTAAAAAAGGAAGAAAATAAAGTAATGCACTCATTTCTTAAATGGAAGTGCTTTTCTTCTTCCTAACGTGGGACTTCACATGCTTGTGAAACTCAGTGCAGTAAAGTGTGTTTTTGCACAGTAAAGCACTATTTTTGAGCCACCTACGCTTCCCAGTCATCAGTTGCAATGTGTTAGTGCTTTAAGCAGATGACTGCGTTAGCGGAAGCCCGTAACATTTACCAGATTCCTCAGCAGGCTCCAACATTTCAAATAAAAGCTTGTAAAAACACAGCAGCAACTGTGCACCACTGCTTTTTATGAAACGTTATGAACAAGTACAGGGGACAGGTTTAAATTTATTTACAAAAAACTGTGTTTCTCTTGCATTTCCTCCACTTTTACCCAAATTAAAAGAGCCTATAATTAAACAAAATAAACAAGAAGCTGTTAAAATCAGTGTTCCAGCAAGCCCATCATGTGCACACAAGGTGCCATCTGGGATGCAGGAAGAAATAAATGTTGAGAAGTTTCTCCTCATGCCAATGAGCGTCCGGGATGCGAATTTTCCTGAAGTCTATAATAAGAGGTGGCTTGGCTGGATGAGGAGGGTGTGGTTCTTGTGGCCTCTAAATTAAAGAACAAGAAAACAAGAGGAAGAGGGAATGAGTAGAGGAAAACTGAATGGCTGCGGTAGCTCGTCGTCGGGTTGTTTTATCCTGCAGCTGAGAGGAAATGCAGCTGGTTGAAAGGATGCTCCTGTGTCATCTGATGGATTCATTTATGCATGCAGACGAAGTGATTTTAAAGGATGTTAGAGAGAATAACTGCATTTCCTGGAAAACCAAGCGGTGATTTTTAAAGCTAAAGATCCAGCATTGCTTTAAACAAGCGAGAAAAAGACGTTTGAGTGGTTATTTTTTACATTTCTATTAGCTCCAGACTGTTTGTGTGTCTTTTATAAGTTTGTGGTCCGCGGTGAAGCATGAGGTGGAACCACCTAAAGGAGGACGGCTTAAGCTTCATGCGTGCAACGAGAGGAAGAGGTCAGCCGAGCTGTCAAGTTTAGAAGGCTCGAGAACGTTTGGACTGACCGCAGCTCTTCAACGTAAAGCCTTTTCATCCTGTGGTTGCAGCTTCCTCGCACGCTGCAGGTTCACACACACACACACACACACACACACACACACACACACACACACACACACACACACACACACACACACACACACACACACACACACACACACACACACACACACCATGGAAAGTTAACTATCGTCAAGTGCGAGTGAGTTATAGCATGAAACTCCGCCGACCCTGTCAGGGCCTAGTGGGAATCCATCATGCAGGAATGATGTCAGCGGCACTTGCTAGTGGACAGGATGTTTCCTAATGTGATAATCGCCCTACTGTGGGCAGTCACTCGTACCCAAGAGTTCAAACTGTCTTTATTCTTTATTGGATAAACATCTTGAAAAATCTGCCCCCTTTTTGCTCTCTGTTTTCTTCCCTTTTTGCTTTCGGAAACTGTGATGTCTTCCAGAACAGTTTCCTGTTGGTGCTATGGAAATGATCTAATCCAGCTTTGATTGACTGAAACATTCTCATTAGGTGTACCAGGTGTGCTATTAGAGTTAATGAGCTCTGCAGGATAGTGGTGATGGGAGGGGGGGGGGGGGGGGCACTTTACTTATCAGTTCAGAGAGAGTGAGAGCGGTGCCAGGGGTGAGAGCGCCCCTGCAGAGTAGCGGAAACGTGCGAGTAGGGCTGAAGGGTGTGAGGGTGCTGAACAGACACTTGGGTTAATGTGAGCCGTCAGATCTGTCCGCTGCTGCTCCGAGGCCGGAGGTGTTGGAGAATTGTCTCAGATCCACAGGAAAGCATGAAGAGAGGGACGAACTAACAGAGAGGAAACACTGTTAGAGGACAAGATGTGGAAAACCTGACCTAAATATGTTTCCAATGACATTAAAGTGGGAATTCACACTCGTCACATAAAAAAAGTTATGTGAAGCTTCTTTCTGTTAGAATCTAAGGTTTGACAAAATGCTGGCATTTTGATGACTAAATAATAAAACAATCATCATGTAAAATGATAATATGAGCACAGGCCCAAGTTTCCTCACTTATGTTTGTGGAAACTGTTTTTCGCTAAAGTCGTTTTTTCCCCCCAAAATTAATTCAGCTGTTTATCTTTTCCCAGAATAAAGCTTAAATCATAAAAAGGTCCATTCTGGAAATTAAAGCGATGGACAATACAAGCTCTAAAAAGACTGTTCTGCTGGTAAAAGTCCACCATGCTTCTCCCCATTACCAGTTGAGCTACACGTTTTGATGCATTGTGAGAAAAGCAGCAAACTTAAAATCTTGACAGGAATCAAAGAACAATGGGTGAACAGTGATCCCATGTGATTTCCTTCTTTTTGGTTTAAAGGCGAATGACATAAACTTGAGGGATTTTGTGATCTTTCAAGTAAGGCGAAGAGGATAGCAGAGAACCCGCTCCGTGGCTGAGAATTTCCCAGTGTGTACTGGACTGCAGCCTAAGTTGCGAGTAAACCGTTCCGCTCCGCTTCCAGCGTGAAATAGGGGTTAGGGACACAAAGTAGACTGGGTATGCATCTACAGCACCATAGCAAACCAGTCTGCGCTATAACTGCCCATATGTGTAACACAGGGCCGTGCTGGTGGTGGTAATTTTTCCGGAGGAATTGTGTGTAGGCACCACAGAAACAATGAAAAGGGCCATAAAAAGCCCATCTGTTACGGTAGAAACAGTCTTTGTTCGACGAGTCTTGTTCGTTCTCCAGGGATGAAAAGAGAAATGAACATGACATTCTCACATCCCATTTGGTAGCAAAGGAACTTAATGTGTTAAAATGGCAGAAACAAGGCTCTCCTCTAATTACTTCAGAACAAAGAGGACAAGTCAAACACCGGGTTGTGGTTTTGATATCACCGCTTTGGTGGAAAAGGCTTTAGATTTTCCACTGATGCATGTAGAGACACACAAAACACCTGACAGCTTTTGTTCATATTCCTGTTATCTTCCGTTTAAGTATGGGAGAACACACTAGAACAGCTGAAACCATCAATCAGAATAAGATGCAGATGTTAGCAGAGAGCTCATAGACCAGGTGTACAACATGCATTTGAAGGATGGATGAGTTACTATTATCTCATCGTGAGTGTGTGTGTGTGTGTGTGTGTGTGTGTGTGTGGCCAACTCACTGTAGAAGTGTGTCCCTCTTTGTGTCTGTTGTTGCATCTCTAATTATGGATCACAGCAGCCCATAATGATTGTGTAACTGTGCTGTGACGCACAAGAGCTCACTTTACTTTACGTGTGTGTGTGTGTGTGTGCGTGCACACATGAACTCTGGCCTATAGGATCTTAAGAACTTCCTGGAAGATCATAATCAGTGTTGTGTAAAAGTAAAACAGGCTCAACATCAAAATGAATTAATGTTCAACTCAAATTTTTAACAGAAATTCATTAAAATTTTGACTGGACATGTTACACACTAAACTGTGAGCGCTGCAGACGCTGCACTTCTAATTTCTACTGCAAACAACTATGAGATTGCTTGTAAACAGGCATTTAATGTTACATTTATGGTAATGTAATGGCTTATTTAAAGTGCTTGTATGAATTGAAATGACATATTTGGCTCTAGAGTTGTTTTAAGAAAACAGAAATAGACTTCGAACTGGTTCCTATAGTGACTACAGCCATTAGCTCATTGGTCTGGTCAGAACTAATCTCATTTTCTAATCTGAGGTTGTTCAATGAGCTTTGGACAGCAGGAAATATTATGTTTATAACATTTTCACAGAAACACTGAACTATTTCTTTCAGGTAAGCAGTTTCTGAACCACCATCCAGGTGTTTTCAGATTTAGAAAAGCGTTTACAGTAAAGGTGTTAGGGGTCTGGAGGGCAGGTCTGGCTTTTTGAACAGAAGGAGTGCACCTGCACTGGGTGACAAAAGGAGGGAGAGGTCTGCGCAGCAGCTGCCTGAAGTATAAAACAACTGTGAGCAGAAAAAACCCCCACTACTGCTATAAATCCCAAAGCCTTTGTCGTAGAAGGTCTCGTTCCCACCCATGAGTCTGTTTGTAGTGCAGCTTGTTTTCTCTGCTAAATGAATTCCTATTACGATGTTTATTGTAAAGAACAAGTTTGTATTTGACCAATCAAAGAGAAGCAGGACTTTCTGAAGAGTTATAAAAATGATTCAAAAAGTCTGAATAGTTTGTGTGATAATAAGTTTATGACATTTTCACTAATGTGTTCTTATTCGGAAAACAGTGATTAATTCTTAGTCGTCATGGGAAAGTGGTTCACAACCTGATCTGACCCGAGAGGACTGAAAGCAGCTAAAGCCTGTTAGAAATGCTTTCAGGGTTTTTAAGTGTTTTACTCAGAGTTTGGGTATGACTCTCACTCGTATGAAACAGGATTTCAGTTGTGCGATTAAACGCTGTTTAATCAGCTTATCGTAGACGTAATTAAGGGGTAGGAGCTTTGTGATAGACCCGACTGACCCAGACTGCAACAAGACACGAACACAGAGAGGGTGTGCAGAGGAGTCAAAGCCTGGATGGATTCTCTTGATGCTCAATCCTCAAGGTTAAAGCAGTTTGATGTGATCGTCCTGCTGCACTCCTGATGATGTGCAGAAACAATTAGACTGGGCTTTTTTGATAATTCAAGCATTAATTGGGACTATTTAATCAACATTTGGAAAGCATGATCTGCTTTATACCTGTTGTAACTGGATACTGCTCTGTGGAGCTGACCACAAACCAGCGGCCCTCTGGGTCCCAAAGTCATGAAGCAAAACTGATCAAACAAAGACTTCATATTTTCCCTGCAGTGGTTGATGGAACACTTGTAAAATATGAAATGAGATTAAAGACTCGTTGAGACCAAAGTCTTGCAGAGAAAAATCAGTTTATGTCACGACGCGCAGGTGAGCTGAGCCGGAGGTGAGGATCCACATGCAGGGGAAGAAGCAAGCAGGCAAACTGGAATGTCTAAAGAGTCTTTATTTACACAGAGCAGGCAGGACAATGAAACAATGAACCGACAAGACACAGAACTGAGGCCTAGTCCACACGTAGCCGGGTTTTTAAAAAAAACGAATATCCGCCCCTCCAAAAACTTGCATCCACACCACCTCGTTTTAAAAAAACTCTGTCCACACATACCCGGATAAATACGTTGTTAAGGACATGCCAGACCTGTAGGCGGCAGTACTTCCCCCGTTCTTAACCTCGTCCTTCCTCTGTGGTCTTCCGCAAGGAGCAGTAATTCCGCTTGAAAAAACAAACAAGCAAAAAGCGCTTGGACAATTGATAAAGCGAGCGCAGCTCTGAGGGCATCCATGCTCTCGGCTAGTGTAAACACAGGTCGCACACGTGATGTCAGCAATTTTTTGTCGCGGAAAGTGACGCTGCGGACCTTAAAACACCGGTTTTGTCCGTCCACGCGCAGACACCCAAAATGGAGAAAACACAGATCTTCACTTTGGCCGGAGTTTTTAAAAAGATCCGTTTTCGTGTGAAAAAACTCTGTTTTCGTGTGGATGACAGGCCAAAACGTAGAAAAATATCTACGTTTTGGCAGATCCTCGGCTACGTGTGGACAGGGCCTGCGAGGGTTTAAATACATGAGGGCTGGGAGCTTGGGTGATTGGAAAACGAGAGGCAGGTGGGAGTAATCAGGAGACACAGGACTGCACAGAATGGGGAGACAGGACAGAGTGCGACAGTTGATGATGATGAAATTAGCACCTGGCTCTGGCAATAATTTTCTATATATACCCTAAAATCATCGAAGAATCATTCACTATGACAATCTGGAAAACAGATGCTCCCTTATGTGATTATAATTCCAAATTTGTAAGAAAACGTTGAAGCAACTTTTAAAAAAGACTTCCTCGGGACAAATTCCCAGATAGAACCACCAGCTGGATAATAACATTCCGTGTTCAACTATAAGCTTGTGATTATTTTGGTAGTTTTATTATGCAGCTCTGGGAACGAATCAAGGGCGCCCCCAGAAAAGTTTGAAAAGGGTGGCCAGACGGGGCCAAATGTGTTTTTGGCGTGGGACACCAAATTGGTTCTTGTGGTAACTCTAGGAGACTTTAGCCTGTGGCGATCCTTTTTTTAAATAAAAAAATATGTATTCAAAACTTAAGAAACGCAGGCATTTCAGAGAAATACATTTCATTTATTTGAAATTTTACTACAATATATATATATGTATTTTTATTTAATTCTCCTGTCGCAGCTATTTTCTAGGGTTGGCCATAGCCCCCCTCGGGGGTGCCACTGGAACTAATGTTTTAATTAAGCTTTTTTCCATGTTTTGATGTAATAAATTAAAGTATGAAAGAAAGTTACTGATGGAGAACCATAGTAGAGATCATCCCTTTAGTTGGAGCTACACAGAAAAAGATAAATATTGGAGTGACACCCAGTAATGGGCACTGACCCCTGGGATGTCCTGTTGTGACATAAGAGGAGCAAGGCTAGGGAAGAAGAGGCGGGATGACGGGGGTTGTGGAAAGCAGGGATGTGGCAATAGGAAAGAGCAGGGATGTGGGAATAGGAGCCCCAACTCATGAGAACCAGATGAAGGGCAGACCGGATGGCTCTCTGGGGCTATGAAAGGAAGAAAGAGGGAAGAAATGGGCTCATAAAGCTGTCACAGTCTGCCTGCATCTCTTTATCATGACTCAGTGTGTGCCAGATGCATTGCTTTGAATGCTACTATGAATGTTTCTACCAAAAGCCAACATGTGTACTTTATATCTACAGACGTGTCTAATCAGGGTCAGGGGTCAGAGCTTGACAAGCTGCATCAGGTCCCTCAACCTATGTTGTGCAGCCTACGGGGAAGAATCAATACAAAAATGAAGGAGGAAAACACGTATCCACCAACTTTACAAACATGTGTTTTTTTTCCCTGGAGGTTGCAACTCAATACCACAAAAAAGCTTTTAAACTCTCTATGAACTCACGCAGATCTATGTGCTGCCCTCTTTAAGATGGCGGGAAAGCTGTTCACGTAGAATTAATTCTATGTTCTTATTATTTTTTTTCCAGTGGAGCACGATAAGGAGTTCCTGCCAGTGCGGCGGCATCATCGAGAGTTTAGATTCGATCTGTCACGGATCCCAGAGGGCGAGGCGGTTACTGCCGCCGAGTTTCGCATCTATAAGGACTTCATCCATGAGCGCTATGACAACGAGACTTTTCGCATCAGCATCTACCAGGTGCTGGAGGAGCACAGCGACAGGTGAGGAACAGTAACCATTTTACCTGATTAAATGACTTCAATCAAGACCAGCAGGTTTTGGTGATGAGGACTTTGGATTAAAGTGAAATTACTCCCGATGAACAAAGAATTTTTCCACTCAGAATGAAGTGACTCTAATGATGTTTCGATCTGATGACTTTCTTTGACTTTGCTGTGTCTGAGGAAACGTCATCAGAGAAATGATGAAAAAAGGATGAAATAAAACTAAACAGCTTTATATTAACTGACAGAAAAACCATGGAGCTATTTTTTAAAATACACTTCTTTGACTCTTGCAGAACTGCTGGAACAATTATAAAACAACCAGGCTTCTTCAGAGGTCGGAATAAACTGAACTTTTAGCTTCATGCTGTCAAAATCCAGATTTCAGTACACATGTGTAATTTAGAAGTTTTGATCATTTGGCGTTTTCTTCCAGATCAGACAAAACTAATCAAGGAGGAACATCATTTACCTGCAGATGTTTGAAAATCAGCATTTAAATCCTTGTGGTTCATCTGGACCACAAGGTGCATGACTCAGATAGAAACCAAGTCCCCGGTCTGTCCTTAAGGTTCAGTTGTCTGCGGGGAACAACACAATCATTTATTCCTCTGCCGGGGACATGCCGGGGACATGAATGGACCAGGGCTCTGTGACACACTATCTGCTCAGTCAGAAAATGGGTCGGGATACACGAACGGCTGCATAAAGAACAAGGGATTTTAGTTTGAAACTGTGAGAGATTAGAAAACCCAAAGTTCACTTGGATATGCACTATTTCCTCACTCATTTCCACACAGTTTTCTTTTGTTTTCTCACAGCTGTGAGAAAACACAGCTCTCATTTTGTCTTTCTGGTTCGCCCTCAGAATTCCAGTGAGTGATGGACTGTGTGCAGCATATGAAAGGACCGCTCGTTTATAAAGCTATTATTGTCAATTAAGAAAATGAAGTGCTCCCCTGGGCCTCACCATCTGGTGCCCTCCCTACTTGCCTCTCATCACTCTCTTTGTTTCACTTCGTCACACTCCTCTGGTTCTCTCTCCCTCCTGTCTATGGCTCTGTGCTCCAGTCTCGATAACTGGCTTTTTTGTTGCATGCATGTTCTAACTAGGAATATGTTTTCCCTGCAGGGAGTCAGACCTCTTTCTGCTGGACTCCAGAGTTATCTGGGCAGCAGAGGAGGGCTGGTTGGTGTTCGACGTGACAGCGACCAGTAATCATTGGGTCCTGAACCCTGGCAGAAACCTGGGTCTGCAGCTGGCTCTGGAGAGCACAAATGGTAAGGGGGCATTCTTGCCAGTAAATTCCCTCATGTCACAAAACACACACACACACACACACACACACACACACACACACACACACACACACACACACACACACACACACACACACACACACACACACACACACACATTTTAGATTTTGTGTTATGCTTAATGATGTTGAATTAATTTGCAGTATACTCATGTTTATTTGTCTTCATTTATGCAACCAGAAACAGGCTAAGACTTATTCTGCAATAAAATACAACACACATATAAAGGAGAAAACCCTAAAATAGGACAAAAAATGTATATATATATATATATATATATATATATATATATATATATATATATATATATATATATACATGTCAGAAATCATAAAAGAAACATTTATCTAAATAGTAATTTTATTTATTTATTTTTATTTATTTTACTTATATTTTTCTTCCCAGGAGGATAAACTGCTTGAGATGTGGCATCTCGTTTTCGAGCAGGTCCTCCTACCATACAACAAGTAAAGAATAAGAAGGCAACGTCGATAAACCATAACAAACTAAGAGAGAGGGGAAAAAATAATAATAACACCCGCTGTGACTTACCCCATGTATCTCTAGGCATAATTTTATTTATAAAACAATAATGCACATGCATCCAGTTAATAATAGTTGCCAGTCAGTATAAAATATGAAACAAATAAAATAAATCAAGGCGAAGACCTCTTCACATTTCCTTCCCATGAAATCCTCCTGACCTAAAGCACAATAAACCTGCATTTGTTATTATATTGTTATTCAAATGTTCTTGTAAACACCTAAAACAACACAAGCGCTGCTGGATTCTGCATGTTTGGACAGAACTATGAATATAATTCAATCAAAGTAATGACCACAAAGTACATCGTAAAATGTGTTTGGAATAAGTATTTCTAAACTGTTCCATCTGGATTAGAATCTAAACAAACCCAAATGCTGCATTTCCCACAGAGCAGTAAAAAAAAAACACGAGAGCTGGCATTAAAACACTCGAGTCTGCAACCGAGCTGCTATGAAACCAATGAAATCAGGTAATTTGTTCTCTGATGAGAAACACCAAACCCTGTTTCTCACCACCACTATCCTCATCTGACCTACCCTCAGCATCATTTAGCAGGTATGCAGTAAATACGCTGCACTATCTCAAAAGGCACAAACGTTTGTTGGTGATCAACTTTATCAGCAAAACACCAGGCAGTACAAGCGTGTTTCACAGGATGGCAGGATGTTACATGTTGGTGAGGGAAACAGATGCTGCTTTCAGGCTACGTTGTGGATGTTTGTCAGTGTGTGATTGTAGGTTTGGAGCTTTATGGAGTAGCATGTTCAGACAAGCTTAAGGGACAGCCTGTCACCAGACATGATGAAGGAGAAAGGGTGAAGGGGGAAAAGGATGAGGATTTACTAAAATAAAGCTCATTTTTAAAAGTTAAGTTGGGAAAAGTGATTTTTGTTGCCCTTCTCTGCCCTCTTGATGCTTTATTCCTCTGACCTGTTGTGTTTTCTCTCCCCCACCCTTCAGGAGAGAGTATCAGTCTTCGTGTGGCAGGGCTGATTGGTCGCAGTGGACCTCAGAATAAACAGCCCTTCATGGTGGCCTTCTTCAAAGCAACGGAGGTGCACCTGCGAAGCATCCGCTCTGCGTTGGGAGGATCCAAACAACGAAACCCCAGCCAATCCAAAGGGGCAAAGAGCCAAGTGACACTCCGAATGGCTAACATCGCCGGTAAACACATTGTTGTCAATCTGCCTTTGGTTTTCTCACAGAGGGACTCAGTTGAGCAACATTCACTATTTGATTCCTCTGCACACAAATATCCAAGTATTACACTTCAGATGGCAATGAAACATTTAACGTATATTGCAGGCCTTTGTCCAGGAGGTGTGAGAGAGCTGTGTTTATGTGAAACATTAGACTGTACAGCTTCAAATATCCATCTGCTGTCTTTGTTTATTTACTCAAGCATTACACAGCATTTGGGGCCAAGCTCCCTGCATGAAGGTAAGGCACCGCAGGCTTTTATGGCAGAGCACATCTGTGGCGTGCTGTGGGGCAACCGGGGTCCAGACACATGGGCCAAAATGGGACTGTTTGGAACTGTGGATAGCAGTGGTCTTTAGCTTCATGATGAGAACCAGTCCCTCATAATCACTTCCAATGTGAACTCCTTTCAAGCACTAATGTACCACAGAGCCTCCATGGTCACCAGAGGAGCAGAAAGATACTGCTGGATAGAAAACAGATATGTCTTTTTTTTTGCACTTGGTAAAAAGAAAGAAGGAATGCTGAAATGAGTCTTCAGTTATGAATTTTACCAAACTCTATATTATTGTACAGATGTGTCTCAGACACTCAAATCCCAGCAATGCTACGGTTTGTTTGAAATCCTCACTAAAATGTGGAAGTGATTTTCTTCAACCAATAATTATTGTTAATTTCTTTTTGGATAACAGTGGCTTGAAGGTTAATTCTTCATCATAGTGTAATGGTTTACCTGCCCTAAAACATTGTTTTCTCTCTGTTCCCCAGAAAACAGCAGTTCTGATCAGATGCAGGCGTGTAAGAAGCATGAGCTTTACGTCAGTTTCAAAGACTTGAAATGGCAGGTACAGAACCACTTCATCAAAGACACTTCTTCTTTCACAACGAATGAATAAAATGTTTTGTAATATCAAAAAGATAAGAAAAATGCCACCAAAAGATACTTTGGACAAACAATGCATCAAGTATCTGGAAAAAGGCCATTTTCACCTGATACTTGGTACTTTTTCATTTACAAGCAGAGGTATGAGTCTGCAATATGGAACATTTTAAATAAAAAGCTATATTGTTAAACAATAGATACCTTCAAGGGGCGTTTAGAGGGGTGCAGAATGAATGTCCTTTAAAAGCTACATTTAAAAAAATAATAATCAAATTTTAATTTTGTCGGCACAACGCTAAGCTTATGTTTACATCTACCAGCCTCTAGGGGGAACTGTTGCACTGAAAGGTCCACTCAGCAAGAGGCTAGGACTGTGTAAAATGGCGGCCCTGTCAAGTCAAGCAGCTGATTCTGAGCCCAGAAGATGTTCTAATGTTAAATACTATTGTAAAGGAAACTTATTAGTAGAAATGAGCCCTTACCCTGTACGATATGCCACTGGACATGGTGCTGGCTGGTCCCATAACGTTTCAGCAGTGAACCAACACCCCAAAGGCTGGAAAATGTGTTCTGTTGTTGCAATACCACCTCTCAACACCAGATGTCACCAGAGTGTCCGTGCTCCATATTCAAATTTTAAGATGTTTTCTTGATGCATAAGAATGTCCCAAAGTGGACACCATAGCTCAGGTCTCTAAGTGACAGGGTGCATGTCAATTTCAAGGCGCCTGGCCTCGCAAGACATTTCTTGATGCATAAGAATGTCCCAAAGTGGACACCATAGCTCAGGTCTCTAAGTGACAGGGTGCATGTCAGTTTGAAGGCGCCTGGCCTCGCAAGACATTGCCTAGCGAGGCCAGGTGCCTTGCTTTTGAGAACACTGTCCTTCCTTGGTCAAAGAAAACAGCTAAATGGAACAGACTTGCATCACGTGACCGCAGCTTCTGTGGCAGTCATGTGACACGGGAGATAACGTTATATTTTATACGTAAAAGTTTCATTATAATATATAATGAGCCTTTCACTTTAAAAATTGAGTATATATTTGTCAAATTAAATATGTAAGCGGGTTACTATACCTGCTAACCACCGAAGCAGCAGCTACTAGCATCTAACCCACCATAGCTAACTTCTTTGGATCTAAATAAAATATTTCAGATACCAGCCCAATAGCTACAATTAGTTGACTTACATTTAAACTTGAAATTTGCCCCCGAAGTAGCTGCCGGCTTCTCTTCCATCCTTTTGAAAATACTGCGGTGTATTCTGGGAAATGTTTGACCAAGGCTAGGCTACAAGACACCTTCCGTGTATCCTTGCTCAGCTAGCTAAACGGCTAACGAACGGAGAACAGATGCCTTGGTAGAACATGAACATTGGAACACGCCTTGGCGGTTCCTGATGATGTATCTCCTAGGCAACCGGGAAGGGACCAAGACATTAAGGCAAGCTTCCTTGGCAAGAGTCATGACTGGGTCGTCTCAGTGTGAAAACTCGTTTACATGAACGATGAAAATAGTAACCATCATTTTGCAGACATGCTAAAGTGTAAGCTACGTGGGTTAGCACTAAAGGTTCCTATTGAGTGAATTTATACTAACCAACCAGTCAGATGAAATACCTTGTCTGCCCCATCCACCCACAGGACTGGATCATTGCTCCAGATGGATATGCAGCATATTACTGCGAAGGAGAGTGCGCCTTCCCTCTGAACTCCTACATGAATGCCACAAACCATGCCATTATGCAAACACTTGTGAGTAACCACAAAACCAAAGAATAAAATGCAAAAGATTTGTTTAGACTTTATTAATCTCGCCAGGTGATAAAACATTTGATAAATGCAGATTATATTTTTACTCTGTGGTTTCAGGTCACAACATTCTGTGTTTAATAAGCCTGAAAGTTTCCAGTGTGATCAGTCTTATTTATTTATTTTTTTATTGTCACACGACACCTAACAAATGCCACACATTTACGGTGATCTATAAAACAAAGTGAATTGCTAAAATATAACTTTAATATCTGATTTTCCTTTGATTTCCAGGTTAATTTCATCAATCCCAAAACGGTTCCTAAACCCTGCTGTGTCCCCACACAGCTCAACGCCATCTCCGTGCTCTACTACGATGACAGCTCCAACGTAATCCTCAAGAAATACCGCAACATGGTGGTCAGAGCTTGTGGCTGCCACTAGGACCGTCAGCGCCCTCACCAGAACACGTACTGTACATACAGATGGGGATGGGGGGTGCACTGTGTCAAAAAGCTGCAAAAACACACCGCACAGAGTGGTTTGTGCATCTCGTGTTGATGATGTGTGACCAAACAGGACTTCGACGAACTTAAAGGGACAGTTCACCTCAACATTAAAGGCTGGATTGTATGCTGAAAAAAAGAATGTAATAAACACAAATACAACCAAATTATCTCTGTTAACAGCTGTACATACTGGCTTTATACAAATATCCTGATAGATTTTGTAATAAATGTCACAAACTGGCATGTAGTAACATATCTGCATGTTTATAGTTCCTATCAGTAATGCTTTTATTTATTTTACTTCTGATTATTTCCTCTGTGTGCGTGTGTGTATATATATATATATATATATATATATATATATATATATATATATATATATATATATACATATATATACATATATATATATGTATATATACATATATATATTAGATTAGTAGCCATTTTGTGCATATTGCAAAAAAATTGCACATTTTAGTATGTGCAGGTATTTTTATGTATAATATGATGACATTTCTATTATTTTCTTCCTGAATCATCTAGTAATTTTCCTCAACCTTTTCAGATATCTTTATAAAGCCAAATGTTCACTTGTTGAATACTTTTTTATTTTTCACACGTTTGCAAAGTGAACACCCTCAAACACAGTAAATCTGTATATGTTTGATGGATCTTGATGATAAGTGCTCCAAAACTCCCAGTTGCAAATGGTTGGAGGCTACATATCCATGGGATTTACATTTATTTGTAAAGTGAACTTTCTCTTTAAGACCTCTCATGCACACATACTCATGTTTGTGCTTTCTACTGTGTGATCAAGATACTTCAACTTGATTGTACTGAATAATCATCCACAGTTGCTTATATTCATGCTTAGGATCAACATTATAGTTTATTATGGTACTTTGCCAAAGTTTTAAATCACTTCTAATTTCTTTGTGGCCTGGGTTAACAGTTCTTCTGTTTTTATACAGTTTTTATAAGGTTTTCTGTGGACTTTGGCTGCTTTTTCTGTTTCAGTCTTTGTTTCTAACTATGGCAACACGTTAAACAGACAACAGGTGGAGAAGTTTTCAGGAAACATGTCTGAAAAGCACCTTGTTGACATTCTGATGATTTATGTTTCTAAAGGTAGGATTGAAATGATTTTTTTGTCAGCTAAATCGTCAACTCTGGCTCGTTTTTCATGTCTGAATAATTTTTAGTTACGTTCTAATTTGGTTGTCTAAATAAATAAAAACAGTCCCCGTACAGGAGTAGGCAACCCTGGTCCTGTTGGCTTTCCAAAATCTTTGTTGATCCTGCTGTTGATAGGGTCTTCTCCCTTTCTGGTCAGCTCATTCAGAAGAACGAATAAATGAATGCAAGTCAAAGTGGCTAAAAGAGCTATTTTCTAATCCGCTTTACCTTAGACCCTGGATCGCACATATATTGTACTGCAATTTAAATGAAACGTAATGATGGGTGTTTCGACCACGCCAGTCACGTACTTTGAGATTTATCAGCTTGTAAAAGTTTGTGATTAGCATGACTACATCGGCACATCGCATATATGACGTCACCACATAAACTCCTCTCTCCTAGCATAGCTGCTACTCACCACATGGCCAGCTTTAAGGTGGTTCTTTCCTCCTGAAAGAAGGATTTGAAGTTTGCAGAACTTACAGCCATTTTCCCTCAGTTTTCTCCGTGTCTGGCTCGATGACGTCCCTTTCGTGAAGCGCATTTGTAGTTCTGGACTTATTTTCACACAAAACCTAAAATAGCGTTTCCCCTCTGTTCGAAAATAAGTTTGTTCTTGGTATCAAAATGCATATTTAAAATTCACGGACATCACATATGAAATCCATAGCAAGTAACAAGTGGAATTAGAAAATAGCGGTTTTAGCCTCTATGACTTGCATTTGTTTTTTCGTTCTTTCGGGCACCCATGGTCCGGAAGTAGATGGGTGTGACTTGGGCTCCCTATTACCTGGATCAGGTGTGTTCAGCCAATTAGAAGTTGCAAGTTCATGCATGGCTGGAAAACATGCAGGACTGCGCCTCTCTAGGACCAGGGTTGCCTACTCCTGCCTTAAAATGTTGTGGTACCATCATGAAAAAAGTGAAAAAGCTGCTAAAGCCCTCCCAAATATCTTTATTAAGACTTTAGAAAGCCAGGAGAAATACTAATCATCCCAACATCACAAGTAAGCATGGAACATTAAGAGATGACTCAAGACTTTTGCACAGTACTGTAGTTATATATGTATGGCGATAAGGCTGAGAGAGGAGGAAACACTCTGTATTCCTTCCATGTATAAACTGTGTACATATTTTTATTTTAAAAGAAACAAGTGTATTTATTTCCTTGAATGTCACTCACTTGGGTTTGTTTATTTTGTTTTGCTGTATGAATGTTGCCTGGTTTCTCTTTTAGAAACTGACAGGAGTGTTGCATCATACACTTTTTAGAACAACAAACAGCTGTACGAAGCATCTCGTTTTGCGTGCTCGACATTTTCAGGTTTGTACTTCTCTGCTGTACTACAATCTGTCTTTTTTTAAAAAAAAGGTCTATTTATTGAGAGCAAGCTAAGCTGTTCAACAGCGTGCTCAGAATTCTCAGCCGCGTCTCACAGCTGAACGGTTACAACAATAAACTAAGAGTTAAACAACAAAACTGCTCCACAGTGTTTTACTGAATTTGAACGAAAAGCAGAACTTTGGTGTCAGGTTGGTGGAATGCTTGTGCTGGAGATGCAGTTCCTTGCACGACCCTGGATGAACATTTGACTTGGTTCCTTCACCGACTGACCTGAGACTTGTGTCTGCTGTTCCCATCATCACACTGAAATGTTGCTGTCTGTATCTGCAGCTCATCTTTTTCAGGTGGATGTGGAATATGAATGAAGACATGATTGCAGAGCCAGTGAGGTCATGTGTAAGCAAATGTGTGCTAGAATTAAAACCGCATCAATGGTGACATCATGAAGAGCTGATCGTTAACTGGGAACAGAATGCAGGTAGCTTGTGTTTGGGTACTTGGATCACACGAGACAAGTGCAGATTCTGCTAAATAAGCTGCTATTTTATCCAATGCTTTGGCTTTTTTGGTATCAATGCAAGGTACTCATATGCTTTCAGTAAGAATTTATTGCTAAAAATGTAAGAAACAGCTCCAAGGACTCTTGTAGGGGTGTATTTCAGTCATTCAGTTGGCAGAGAACTTTTCAGTAAGACTATGAGGGCCTCAAAGTGGAAAACAGGAGCTGAAAGTTAGGATTTATCATCAGTATTTACACTTTGCAGTTCTGACATCTAAAGAGACACTAGAAGAGAGGGTCAAAGGTCTTTGGTTTAGGGTTCTTCAGATTGCATTGCTGCTCTTCTTTTAATGCCGCTATAAATTCAGCCTTTCTCAGGATCCCATGATCACCTTTACCTATTCATTTTTGTCTTCCTTCACATTTTTCAATTAATAAAAAAATTCCCCATTTTTTATGACAATAGATTTTTTTTAAGTGTCCTTGAGAGGGGCTGGACACTATCACTCTAGAGTTGCCCCCACTGAGAGGCGCCGAGCAGGAGTTGGCATACTGGTTGCCCCCTATCTTGGTGCCTTTACGTTGGGGTTTACCTCGCCTACATGTGGGGGGACAGGTCCTGACTGTGGTCTGTGCTTATGCATCAAACTACAGTTCAGACTACCCGTCCTTTTTAGAGTCCTTTGGTGGGGTGCTGGAGAGCGCTCCTTCCAGTGACTCCCTCGTAATCCTGGGGGACAAATGGCATCCTTCAAGGGTGTGCATAACCCAGTAAAGCAGTACGTGAAAGGCAAGCCCCAACTTTGGGGATTAAAAATCCTGGCCCACTGCTCATCCTCCGGTATTCTCCACAACTTTGTTGTTCATCAAGTTGGCATTGGGAAGAAGACCTTAACCTGAGATTGGAGGTGATATTGTGGTACAACTTAGTGAAACACTCTCAGCTGGGAAAAAGAACAAAGTCTTTGCTGATAACTTCTTCTCTTCAGCCCTACTTCTACTCACCCTTCTTCAGTGACAGATCCACTTTGTAGAAACACTTTGTGGAAATCGCTTAGCAGGTTGTTAGCTTGAAGATGAGACAAGTTTTGCCCATCTTTTGATGCCAGAGTGGATAAAGAGGACAGCATGGTTGTTGTCAAGTGGTATGACAACAAGTCCGTTACCCTGATCTCATTCTTTTGTGCAAATGGGACAAACAAATGACTGAAACAGTCTTTTGAGCTTTCACAGCTGCCATAGTTCCCTTTTGGCGCATACACCGAACATCAGGGACGAGTCTGCAACAATACATAAAGATACAGATCTGGTTAATGGCTGGAGATGGGATTCTTGCCCTCCAACTTGTGTGGATGTGTGCAGTTACACACACACACACACACACACACACACACACACACACACACACACACACACACACACACACACACACATATATATGTGGTTTTATTATTGCCTTCATCTAAAAATATCTGGTTCATGTAGATCATCCAAAATCAGGGCAACCTGACTAGTGGTGTTGATTCTTCTTCATTTTTGTTTGTTAGCTTCACTTCTGACAAAAATTTTAAAACATTATAATTTATTGAGCAACACTAAGAAGAACATTTTAAAGCTGGCCTTACGCAAAGTAAGGACATTAGTGTTAATTTGATATGATCAAGTTTGGTTTAAGGGGGTCTAGATTATTGTTCTGACATTTTTATGTTTGATAAAACGTGTTTGTTATCATAAGGAATGACTGAGAAATCTGCTTATTTGATGTATAAAAAAGGATGCTTACATGCCTTAACTGTGGGGTATAGTGAGATGAGATCTGTTAAGGATTCAGGACCACTATGGCACCTCTTATTGGAGCTGCCATAGTGGTCGGCCGTCATCTTCAATAGGTCTCCCTTCCCCTGCTTACCAAACTAAAAACCACATTTTAACATGCTTTTTCACAAAATCAGACACATGGTGTGGCAATTAAAATATAAAATTATTAAACAAACTACATTAAAATAAACTAAAATATAAAATCTCATCACGTCGAAAAATAAATAGTAAGTGATCTATTTTCAACACAGATCACTCGTTGCTGGTTGCAACAAATCACCTGTAGTTGCTCACTGCATTGACTTTGGAGAGTGAGGAGACCCGTGCAATATGGCGGTGACATTGTTACGCCCTCTAGCGCCCAATGCGGCGTCTTACTACTTCTTCATTACAGTGTTTTTTTCTTTCTTTTTTAAAAAAAAACTTTATTGAACAAGGTGAAAGTATACAATCAAATTGCATACAAAATTGAACAAAGAAGATGAAACATATGCCAGGGGGTGCACTACAGAAATGTTACACACATCCAAATAACTTATAGGTGGTGCAAATAGTTATAGTTTTTAAAGCTTTTTTGTTTAGTGATCCACTAATCAATTTTATGTAAGATAGAGTGTCACTATAATAGTGCTCTTCATTACAGTGTTCAGGAAAAGTAGTTGCATGTGAGATGTTTTGCCGTTTGAGATTCTCTCTCTCTCTCTCTCTCTCTCTCTCTCTCTCTCTCTCTCTCTCTCTCTCTCTCTCTCTCTCTCTCTCTCTCTCTCTCTCTCTCTCTCTCTCTCTCTCTCTCGTTTTTTGAAAGAGCGAGCGTTTCATTCTCAAAATAAATTAAACTGAATTTCCTGTCTGGACAAGTAAAGCTCGTACTCTTCTCTTTTCACCTTTTTGATAATAAATGGTTCAGGAGGATTTTAAATATAATCCCGTGCATTTCCTCCTACACGTATTTGTGTGTTTCACACATTTGGACAGTTTTGATCCGGCCTGTAGCTGATAACTCTGAAGCAATTTACTTAGAAATGATTAACCATCCTTTCAGCGCCCAGTAGGGAAACCGAAAGTTGGTTTCAGTAAAGCTTTCGCTTTCGCTTCTAAGAGCGCATAAACCCTTACTTCTGCATTTAAGTTTGCGATGATCTCAGTAGGAGTTATTTCTCACACAAACCTTATTGGATGAGTTTTGAACCTACTGATTTAAGCGTGATGCTAAGCTGAAACGTCGATCGGTGGCCCAAAATAAACAGTTTTGCGTTTGTGAAGCGGATTAAAAGCGCTCGGAACTGAAACGCGCAGCATGTGCTGAAGATGGAAGAAGGAGCCAAGTTGCACCTGAAAGAGTGGCTGGTGGCTCAGATAGAGAGCGACAGCTATGACGGCCTGTGCTGGGAGGACGAGGACAAGACGATGTTCAGGATTCCCTGGAAACACGCAGCTAAGAAGGACTACAAACAGACGGAGGATGCGGCTCTGTTCAAGGTCAGATCACGCTTCACACAGAAAGTTGCAGGGAAAGTTTGTGCTCTGACAGGAAAGCTCCAGGTGCGCCACTGGGGGCCGTCTAATACCATATTTAAGTTTAAAGAAGCAAAGGATCAAGTGTCCAGTTTCAGTTAAAAGGGGATTTTATAAAATCTGATTTGAATACAAACTGAGCACTAGTTGTTTCCACCCAGGGTTTAAATTAATAAGTCTGGAGATCACATATGGGGCACCGATTGTTCAACAATACAGTTAAAACATGATTGACGGTCCTGATAGAGTCTAGGCTAAGTTTTCACCACATTAATTTAGGACTGTACAAAGTTATGTCCTATGCTGAAACATACATACATATAAAACAATGTATTCAATCAAATATAAGAATATAACATTGAAGTCATATTTTAAACATCTAATTAAGTGTGTGAAGCAATTGGGATGAGAATCAGCTCCTCTACATCCGAGACCATGTTCTTGATTCAGAAAAGGGCAGAATGCTTCTCCAGGTCAGGTACAAGGACCTGCCTCAAGTGGAGGAGTTTAAGGGGTCTTGTTCACGAGTGAGGGAAAGATGGAGCATGAGATCGACAGGCGGATTGGTGCTGCATCTGCAGAGAACTGAGCCGGAAGGCAAAGCTCTCGATTTACTGGTCGATCTACGATCCTATACCTCAACTTGTCAGGACGCGCTGGTGAGTGGAGCGGAGGTAAGGATCCAAACGCTGGGGAGAAAGCAGGCAGGCAGACAAACTAGAAAACTCAAAAGGTGTTTAATGATAACTGGACACAGGACATGGGAACAATGAGGCAACAAGAGACACAGAACTGGAGGGGTTTAAATACAGGAAGGTTGGGAGCTTGGGTGATTGGGAAACGAGAGGCAGGTGGGAGCAATCAACAGAGACACAGTCTGAACCAAATGGGGAGACAGGGCAGGGTGTGACAGTACCCCCCCCCCCCCCCCCTCAAAGGGCGGCTTCCAGACGAACACAGGAACACAGAGCAGGGCGGGAGGAGGGGGACCCGGAGGGAGGGCCAAGAGGGACCGAGGGGCCGATGGAGAGGAGGCAGGGACCAGCAGAGTCCGAGGGCCTGCGTCTAGGGCAGAGGAAGCGACGACGACGGGCTCTTGGGGGCCTGCGTCTGTGGCAGAGGAGGCGACGACAACGGGCTCTTGGGGGCCTGCGTCTGTGGCAGAGGAGGCAGCGACGACGGGCTCTTGGGGGTCTGCGTCTGTGGCAGAGGAGGCGGCGACGGGCTCTTGGGGGCCTGCGTCTGTGGCAGAGGAGGAGGTGACGACGGGCTCTTGGGGGCCTGCGTCTGCGGCAGAGGAGGAGGTGATGATGGGCTCTTGGGGGACTGCGTCTGCGGCAGAGGAGGAGACGACGACGGGCGCTTGGGGGCCAGCGTCTGCGGCAGAGGAGGAGGCGAGGACAGGACACAGGAGACTGAAACACATGGGGCACTGGAGACTCTTGAGAGGACGTAGACACTTGAGACTGGAACTCTTGAGAGGAGGGGAAGATGTCATCCTCTTGGACTGGAGAGAGCGCCGACCTCTGGACTGGAGAGAGCGTCAACCTCTGGACTGGAGAGAGTGTCGACCTCTGGACTGGAGAGAGCGTCGACCTTCGGAGTGGATGAGTCGACCTCGAGACTGGAGGTGTCGACTTCTGGCCCAGAGGCGTCGACCTCTGGCCTGGGGGGCGTCGAATTCTGGCCCGGGGGCGTCGACTTCTGGCTTGGGAGCATCGACTTCTGGCCCGGGGGCGTCGACTTCTGGCCTGGGGGCGTCGACTTCTGGCCTGGGGGCGTCAACCTTCATCGACTTCTGGTCCGTCGGCTCCTGGACTGCCGGCTTCTGGACCGCCGGCTTCTGTTGCTGCAGACGGGACCGCTTGGATAGGCTGGACCGGACGCGGTGCCACCTCCGGGCCCACCGCCGGAACTGGATGTGGTGCGACCTCCGGGACCACCGCTGGAACTGGCGCTGACTGGACTGGTGGCGCGGGACCTGGTGGAGCCAGTAACTGGAAAAGCAGGGAGGATAGATTGTCCAACTGGAACTCCTGGAGACTGAGGATCTGATGGAGTCGGTCCACCTCAGCTCGGAGACCGGCGAGCTCTGCTGGGTGGACTGCAGGCTTGCTCCTCTGGTTCTGAGATGAGGGAGCCGCTGGCTGGACCGGAGGCGGGGCCGCTGGCTGGATAGAAACCCTCCCCTGGAGATACGGGGAGGACAGGGTGTCCAGCTGGAACTCCCGGAGGCTGACGAGCTGACGGATCCGGCCAAGCTCCACCTGGAGACCGGCGAGCTCTGTCAGCTGGGCTGTAGGCGTGGTTCCTCCACCTGCAGGTGACAGAGGCGCTGATTGGACTGGAGACGCGACAGCTGATTCGACTGGGGGCGGGTCCAAGCCGGTGCGCCAAGCCGGTGCGCCGAGCCGGGGCAGCTGCGAGCCCGCGGCTCCGTCCGGGGACAAGGGGTGACGGTGGAGCCCGGCATCCTTCCAAACGCCATGGGCCAACTCCGGGGGAGCACACAGCCAGTCTGGTGCCCACATAGCAGGAGTGGTCCGTCTGCACCCGTCCAACTCTCCTTCCGGCTTCCGGAGGGTGGGTGGAGAGGATCGCCGAGAGGAGAGGATCGCCGAAGCCCGGGCTCAGCGGCGGAGTCTGCGGCGAGGCAATGCCGGAGGAAGAGGAGCCGGCCGGTGGTCTGCAGGTAAAAACTGAGGCAAGCACTCCCAAGGGAGAACCTCCCCGCTGGATCCTTTACTGGGTTGCCTCATTCAGTCAGGACACGCTGGTGAGTGGAGCGGAGGTAAGGATCCAAACGCTGGGGAGGAAGCAGGCAGGCAGACAAACTAGAAAACTCAAAAGGTGTTTAATGATAACCGGACACAGGACATGGGAACAATGAGGCAACAAGAGACACAGAACTGGAGGGGTTTAAATACAGGAGGGCTGGGAGCTTGGGTGATTGGGAAACGAGAGGCAGGTGGGAGCAATCAACAGCGACACAGGCTGAACCAAATGGGGAGACAGGACAGGGTGTGACACAACTATGGTCACGAGCGTCGAGTAGTGACCAAAAGAACGAGATTGCGGATACAAGCTGACAAAATGAGTTTTCTCCCCAGGGTGTCTGGGCTCTATTTCGTCTAGTTTTAGCCCTTAAGCTAGCTGCTATTGGAAGGGTGATCTCAGCATCAGCCAATCATAAAGAGCTTAAATGTACGCCCAACAATGTTGGGCACCCCGTGGGTATATAAGTGGAGCGACTCCACTGTTCACCTCTGCTATTTCTTCAAGCCAAGCTTAAGAGCTATCTTTAAAGAGCATTATCCATCCAAGAGCAAATTATCCTACTCACAACCATGTCCAGCGACGTCAGGACCTGCCCGGCCTGCCAGACGGGCTTCATCTCCAGCGGTGACCTTCACACCAAATGTGAGGTCTGTCTCATGGCTCATCATGCTGGCCTGGCCTTGACCCCTCAGGCCTTGTGCCCGTTTTGTACAGCTCTGCCCTGGCACAGCTCACTGATCGCGCACACCAGTGTGCCTTCCAGACCGGCGCTGCAGGAAATAACTTTGCCCTTTTTGCCTTTGGCATCTCCAAAATGGTGGAAGAGCTCGACGCTCCTGACGGGTCAAAAAACATCATTAGCAAGACCGCTGATGCCATTCTCGACCTGTGCGCTGCTGTACTCACCGGTTCTGCTCGCATTGCTGCCTGGCAGACCCTTCTCCAGTGGGCCTTGTGGCGCAAGGCCCTGCCCTCCATTCCTGAACACCTGCACAGAGAAATGCTGGAAGGCCCCATCACCTCTGATGTTTTGTTTGGTCCCCATCTTAGGATCGTCTTCGAGAGAGCTCAAAAGACAGCTGAACTGTCAGCCACGGTGTGAGACCTGGACCGTCCCCGGTCCACCTCTCACTCCGGCTGCTCCTCCAGAGGATGGGACGAACACCAGGGCCAGCGGGGAAATTTCAGACGCCCAGCTGCACTGCCCGCCCCTCTGAGCCGACCTCCCGCTGAGGTGGAGCCAAAGCAGGACCAGAAATCTGACAACCAACGGTTCCGAAAGAACCAGCAGACATCATCCTGGCCTTCTCAGTCACAAGAACTTTGCCGAAAGCAACCAAGAAAATGACTCGTTCGGGGGAATGTGTGTGTTATTTACGGTATTTTTTTAAATGCGTTACATTTTCAGACAGCTAAATAAACCCTGTATATCAGGAAAATATTGTCCTCAGTTTGTGTCTAAATTTTGCATAAAATGTGTAATTTTGTAATTATGTTGTTAATTTGTTTACATTTTCCCCTTTAGTGTTTTAAAATAGCAATATTTGCCCATAACTTCTTATTTTTTGTCTGTTTGATGTCATCATTTAAAAAATATTAGATCAGATGTTCCTCAGTACTCAAGTAGCCTTCTAATCAGATACTTTTTTTTACCCTTACTTGAGTAATAAACCCTATATCAGGAAAATATTGTCCTCAGTTTGTGTCCTTCCAGTGAGCTTTGCAGATTTGGGAAAATGTCATCAGGCAGTAATCATTGTTAAATTCATAATTATTCTTGGAGAGAGACCAACTTTTATCTACCCCTGGGAGCCCCATAATGCATAGCGTCATTTCAATATGGGGGTGTCCGCGACACGGTTTATATGCAGGTAGCGGGCGATTCGGCTGCTTTATTTAGCGACTCGTTGCATTCTCCCTCAACCCAAATCCTCGGATCACACATTTTAGCTAAAACGCTAATGTTAACTTGCCTTGCGTTGACTGTAGAGTTGTGGGTGATGGTCATGCAGATGTGTCATGAGATTTGAAGCGTTGCTGCCTTTCACAGAAACTTTTTCTGCACGTGCTGCAAACAGGATTGCCGTCTTCTATCAACTGTCCCTCGGCATTCTTCAAATATCCAAAAAAATGCCCATACTTTCCACTTTGCCTTATTTGAGGGATAAAAAATGTCCTGAGTGCTGCCGTCTCCTCCTTTGGCCGTTATTTCAGCTTTAGCTTCAAGAAAGTTTTGGTTGTAAACAACAAATATGTAGCATCAAGTATAAGTTAATAAAGCTAAACTTAAATATTTAGAATCAAAACTAATTCATATTTAAAAGTTAAAATCTAAATCTTAATGTGGTGGTTCCATTCTAAACTCTTAACCAACAACCTTAAAGCTGCACAAGCCTTTCAAAATAAAAGTGGAGGAAAATAACCCCCTAAATGACCGTGAATCTCTTTAACTCTCCACCATTCAGCAATGCTCTCCTCTCGATTTTCAGACTTCACCGTTATACTACCAGAGAGACTTGGAGATGTTATAGGGGATCTGTTAGCCCTGCTTTTATTTTGGTTGGCTGGCTTCTCCTGTTTTACATTAGTCTACATTTGAATGTTAAATATGTAATATAGTTCAAAATAGTCACATCCTTTCAACATAAATAGCACAACATTGTTATTATTTTAATCACTGTGTTATGATGTTAGTTTGAACTTTGTTTCAACCTTTTTTCTGGGGTCAACAGATGGCCTTAAAATACGATTACATGCAAATAATGGTTTTAGACTGGTGATAGTTTCACTTGAAACAATTTGCATTCAAAAGCTGGTAGTTTTAGGAGCAATGCGATGTGCAGAAGAGATGATCTGACCAAACAGACTGAATATCCTGAGGAGTAGAAAGATCAAGTAAAAACCTGGAACCACCTACAAAGAGTCATGGTATAAATACAGAAACCAATCCAACCAAGACCAATCAGAATCAGAATCAGAAGTTTTTTATTGCCATATGTGTGCCAAGTCACAACATTAGGAAATGTCTGCGGTATTTCAAACAAATTCAAATAGAATTTTGTCTTTATAATAGCAAAAAGGTAAAGACATTTGTGATGTAAAAACCAGATAATGCATTTACAAATGTTTTTTTAAATGTTGGATGTTGGTGAGGTTGTGAAAGGGTCGACTGTTCCAGAATTTAGGTACAGCCAGGAGCATCTCTGCTTGCTTAGTATGAGGATTGCTGTATAGTCACTGACACTAGTCAGTGACTTGATGCAATTTGCTGGGTTCCTTATATAGGAAACATTATTTCTGATTGGCTCAATGAACTGACCTGAATTGGAATGTTTATTATGTGAAGTGCCTTGAGACGACTCTTGTCGTGATTTGGCGCTATATAAATAAACTTGAATTGAATTGAAACTTGAATTGAATCTGCTCTCGGTGACATTCTTGGGTAGCCTATTATAGAGGAGTTACCATTTTAAAAAGCTGCAAAATATTTTAACTCATTCTAAAATAAAGAAAGCTATACTATGAAAACAACAAGAAAGGTAAAATATGCCAGCAGTTGAGCTCCAACGTTTGGACAGCTCATTGATGAAGCAGCAGAGACTGGCTGGTCCTGATGCAGAAAGTTTGTTTGTAAAGCGCCTTTCAAGATGAAAATCACAAGGAGCTGCACAAACACAACAAAATAAATTGTTGCAGTAATTCAGTCTATATCAAATAAAGGCACAAGGCATCCTCTCAAAAATGTGGAAATGAAAGAGAGGACAGTTGGATTAAAACTTGTTTTGACGATATTATTAAGTCATCTACTAAAAAAAATTGTTGTCAAGTTTTGGAAAGAGCCGACAATCATAGCTATGGTGTGGGTGGACTGGTTCAAGAGTGATTAATTGAAAAGTTTCGTGTGGGTTTGAGTTTCATATGATTGATTTTCTTTTTTGTTGGGACCAAAAAAACGTATTTTCTTCAAAACTTATTTTCTTCATGACTTATTTTGTTCATATGTTTTAGGTAATCAACAACAGAGCAGCAGTTAGTAAAGTTAACATTAACCCCCTCCCCCAGTAAATAAAAACAATAAATCTGCCCTCATTCATCAGCTTGTTGGATCTGGTGAGGTCCGTTTTGTATCGAAGCTAAATAGATGGAATACAAACATTTAAACATTGGTATACCTTAAGAATAAAGCAGTTATCTGAGCTAATAACAGCAAAAACCCTTTTGTTGTGTTGCTGTATAACAACTCTTTTACTGTCTACAGGCCTGGGCTGTGTACAAGGGTAAATATCAGGAGGGAAGGGACAAAGCAGATCCCACTATGTGGAAGACTCGTCTCCGCTGTGCACTCAACAAGAGCACAGACTTTGAGGAGATTCCTGAACGCAACCAACTGGACATCACAGAGCCGTACAAGGTCTATCGAATCCAGCAGGACAGTTCATCCACCAAACCAGCAGGTAAACAACTCAAACAGTTGCTGTGTTGGAGCTGTATTTTTAGATCTGAAGAAGGCTTTCGACTCTGTAAACCATCAGATATTGTTGTCCAGACTGACTCAGTTTAATATCTTCAGTCAGGCACTTCAGTGGTTTGCCTCATATCTCTCACACAGGAAAAAGTGTGTGGTGTGGGATGGGGTTAAATCTCCATATTTAGACTGTGATACAGGAGTTCCTCAAGGATCTGTTCTTGAGCCTTTATTGTTCTCTCTCTTTATTAATAACTTACCTGAAGTCTGTCCAAATACATTTGCTCAAATGTATGCGGTTGATGTAGTTAAATATACGCAAGCAAACATTGTCCAGCAGGTGGCAAAAGATCTTACAGCTGCTTTAGCATTAATGCTTAGCTGGCTGGAGGACTCATGCCTAATGTTGAACAGCTCAAAAATTGTATGTATTTTTCAAAACGCCCCTTAAACTTGAAGCAGTCAAATATATTCCTGGATGGAGTAGAGCTTGATCTAGTACCAGAATTTAAATATCTTGGGGTCATTCTAGACCCAACATTATCCTTCAAGAGTCATATAAATAGTGTCCCAGGTACTTAAATTTAATAATCGAAATTTTACTCATATACGTAATAATCTAAATATGAATGTTGCAAAAACTTATTTTTACTCAATGATCATCTCTCATATGGACTATTGTTTGACATCCTGGTCACTTGCTTGTCCAACAACACTTAAAACTATTGAAAACATTTATAAAAGAAGTTTAAAATTACTTGACAAAAAACCGACTTCCCACCACCATTGTCATGTGTTAAAAAACATAAATTACTGAACTTCAATAACTTAATGAAACTTAAAAGAGTCTGTTTAATGTATATTAATATGTATAATATATATATATATATATATATATATATATATATATATATATATATATATATATATATATATACCGTAAATCCTCTAATACAGGCCCGGGTCTGTATTTGACTCAAGCTCATCAAGCTCCAGGCCTTTATTGGAAGGAGGGCCAGTATTAGAGGCAGGCCTCTATTTCTATTTGAGCAAAATGAACTAATGGTTCACTGGAGTTTTTGACAATTAAAATTGCGCCCACATTTTCAAAGTTAAACACATTTCTTTTAACAACGGTAGTTTCTGCTTCAGCCCTCTCCCCCCTCCCCCTGCGCAGCGGCTGCAAACTCACTGATGCGCCTGCAGCCTCTCGGAGTTCCTGCTGCTCTAAACATTAAAATAATTATTTCATTTTCTGTTCCTCACTTCTGATTACCTTCAATGGTGTCTGTTTGTTGCAACCACCAGGTACAAAAACTAACTTGTTTTTATTTGACTATTTTTCTGTCCTGCCTGTTTATTATCTTCCTGCATCTCCTCTCAGTCCTAAAGAGAAACTGCTACCTGGGTTCATATATATTGACCTTATGAGTTACCTTTGAACTGCAGTTCTAAAAGAGCTACCGACCGCAAAAACAGTGGAGCGCTCCCTGCTTGGCGGCCGTATCATAAAGTCCGAGCAATAAACGCGGAAGTTAGATCCAAACACCCGTTGTGTGGGAGAAGCATCGAAATGAACTGTTTAATCTGCCCATCATTTGTGTTGAGAGATCAGCAGTGTTTGGATCAACAAAGGGCGACTACTTTGACAGTAGAAACTGTATTTATGGCTTATTTTTGTGCATTTAAAGTTCAGCCGCCATTGATAGTTGTTAAAAGTTGTTATGCATATGAAACAAAAAACGCCTTTTGTTTATCGGTTTATTGTGAAAAAAGGAAGTTGTGCTTGCTCCTTTTCCTGTTGGGCAGTTGTGATTTCTGTCCATTGACTGCGGAGGTGCTCCGGCGAAAATAGGATCGATTCTATTTTTGCCGGACGCCGGAACAGAGGGCGGCGCACGGCGCCGCATTGCCGGAGCACGGCCGCAGTAGTAGAATTGCTCTGATTGACTACAACGGGACCGATTTTGCTCCGGCGTTCGTGTCGGAGCGGAGCGGAGCGGAGGTAGTGGAATTTGCGTCGGAGGACAAGGTGATGCGCGCAGCGCCCCGCTCCACAGCATGCAGCAAAACGCATCAGGCGCAAATAAAAGACAGAAAACATTAAAGGAAATGAACTGACATGAACAATCGCGTGTTAAATTAGTTTTTGAGGTGGCGACACCTGATTGTGGCCGTGCTCAGGAGGCAGATCTACCGACCGCGAAAACAGCGGAGCTCTCCCTGCTTGGCGGCCGTATCAGTGATCTGTGAGTCGGAGGACAAGGTGATGTGCCCCGCTCCACAGCAGCGAAACACATCAGGCGCAAATAAAAGACAGAAAACATTAAAGGAAATGAACCGACATGAACGATTGCGTGTCAGTACCTATGCTCTGACACAGCGCGTTGCCCCCCTGAGCGCAGGAGCTTGTCACCTGCTGACAGCAGGCTGCTGTATTTTCCGAGGGCTGCATCTTGCCGGTCATAATCACGTGACAGCGACTAGTCGACGACAGGAATAAAAAATCACTATAGTGAAGTCGACTAGTTCATACAACCCCTACTGCTGCTCCCCAGAGTGTTCTGCAGCATAATCAGCACGTTCTCTTTGAACTTGATAGTGTAATGACCTGGCTGGGGGTTGTAAGCCAGGTGCATTCTGGGTATTGTGTTATATGTGTTTCCTATCGTTCTGCTAGTTCCTATGTGCTGATTTGCGTGTTGTGTGAGTGTTATGTAAGCCACAGGGAAGGTGATGTGTGTTCTGTGGAGTGGGTTGAATTAGCATGGTTAACTGACACCGTGACTCTGTGTGGTAGGAGCGTGATAGAGGATCGTGTCTGTAGCGTTACACAGCGTTGAAGAAAAAGCCTAACAAAGATCTGTGTGAACCTCTACTGCCTCCTGCTGGTTGATTTGGCGACTATAACCCTGCCGCTGAGACGCTCATATTTGCTTGTTACTACATTCCACCCGGCCACAATAAGAGACCGGCCATTATTCACCTCCGCTGACTCTGACACCGGCCAAAATTGGAGACCCGGCCTTTAATTGAATACCGGCCTGTATTAGAGGATTTACGGTATATATAGTTCATTAGGCATAAAGAAAGCTCAAACAGGACTACACGAGCTACAATTCGAGGAGAAATGTTTATACCACATAGACAGACAGCATTTGGGCAGAACGTCCTCTATGTCAAGGGTGGCCATCTGTGGAACAGTCTTCCTCAACTCATTAGAGAATGCTCGACTTTCAATTTGTTTAAGGCAAAGGTTAAAAACTGGTTATGGACAAATCAATTGTGTGGTCATGTATGAGTTGTATAGTTTGAATGTTTTATTTGTGAATAGAATGGTGTGTATGTGTACGTTTGGTGATGGAGTTTTTATTATGAATGAATGATGAATTTTTTATGAATTATTATGTCTTTTTATGTCTAAGGACAACAGATGGAAATTAGCCTTTGGCTATAATCTGGCATGTTTACATTCATGTAAGCTGCTTTTACATTTATGTTCATTAACATGCACTGTCATAAATAAATAAATAAATAAATAAATAAATAAATAAATAAATAAATAAATAAATATCACCTTTTTACTGTCCTTCTGACTTTAAGTTATCAGTGCTTGACACTCATTTTGTCCCACCAATTCTTTGCAGTGACAAACTACCAGATGATGCATCAGGTGAAACAGTCTCCAAGGAGTCCTGGTTACCAGGACAAGCAGGTAGAATGAGATGTTTGACCACTTTAGTTAAACATAACTAACTGTAAATTTCATGTTACAGTTAAAGAAAGTATTTTATTATTTAGAAAATTATGTCCTACATCCATCTCCTGCATTAGCTTCTGATAGAAAGTAGACGGTGAAACTCTAGGATTAGAAAAGCCTGACAGATCTACGTCAAGTGCTGAACTCACCTATATGGACTCACAACAAGGATGGCTGTTGTTGGTTTGGCATCCAGTAAACAGTAGAGAACAACTCGATTAGTAAAAACTAACCGTTAGCATTAGCAACTCCACCACAGAGCAGAACTCCTTCAGGCTTGTGTTATTTGTGGATATAAAACATCAACGTTGCAGAGCAAACAGAGTTGCTTTGCTGTTATCTAATAAGAGGAGAGATGTCCAAAGGCTCTAAATCCTGTCCTGTGAAGCTACTTTGTTTTCCATCTGAATTATTGGAACAAGCGCATCTTAGCTTTTTTTTTCCCCAGAGCACGACTTACAAGGCATTCATTCTTACTCGAGACATACTAGAGACCGCTTCATATGTATTAAAGATGTGGGACACCCTAAATTTGCAGTGGTCTCTAGTCAGAATAAATGCCATGCATGTCATACTCGGGGGTGGGGTGGTGGTGGAATGCTCAAATGCACTTGTTTCAAGAATTAGCAGAATGCTACATCAGAGGAGAGCTTAACATGGCCAGATTAGGGGATTTATTTCTTGATATTTGGACATCTCGCCTCTAATTGGCTGACAGCAACATGACCGTCACAGACTCCGTTTGCTCTACAACGTTAAGGTTTTATCTCCATAAATAACACAAGCCTGAAGGTGTTTTGCTGAGTGTGGAGTAACTCATGCTAACAGTTAGCTTCTACCAGCTGAGTCGTTCTCTGTTAGCCTTACCCGTTGTGAGCCAAGATTGATTTGCTCGTGTGTCATTTGGTTATTCCACATTCAGTGTTACTGCAAACATAAGTTTGTTTCCAAATGAAAATATTCAACGTACATATCTGTAGATGAAGGAAAATGTACACATTTGTCCTCACCTTTTCAAAAAACATTGAGTTTGGCCTGCAACTTCGTCCTAGTTTTTTATTTCAGCCCAGTGTGAATTAGAGTTTGACACCTCTGGTCTAGAAAGTTGAAGAATACTCATTTTTTAAAATGGCCCATGCTCTCGGCCTCATCAGATGTCCATCTAATTCTTGTTTTTGTTCTTTAATCTCCTTTTCAGAAGGAATTGTTTCAGTCAGACAAAGAAGAAAAGACATGTTCTGGTAAGTGTTACACAAACAAACAGGTTCAGTGAAACAGTATGAGTCAGGCGAAAGGACCCATTCAGACGTTTATTTAACAGCAACAAACTCAGCAAATTCAGCCTACCAACATGACTTTTATGAGCATCACAAAGGTGATCATTGTTTATTAGGTTTAACTGGGTTTAGCTTGATTTGTTCATACTCCTGTTGGATAATTTGTGTGACAGTGGGTGAGTGGATGTTTGTTATGTTTTAATGGGAAACACTTCTCCATTTTTATTTCTGTGGTTCATTTTGGCCTATGGGATCTCAAATGAGAGATTATAGATTTTTCAGTTTTTAGTGAATATAAATAATACATCAGTGTTCCACACAAGTCCTTAAAGCTCCAACATCAAATATTTGCAACCATGAAGAGACAACCGTCCTCTTGCTGTGTGCAGATTTGTGGTTGCATTGATGTTCATATCAGAGCGAGAAGCTTCTCTCTCTCTCTCTCTGTGCGACTCGTTTTATGTTTGTACTCTTCAGCCCTTTGTCTCTAAAGTTGGAAAATCTTCAAAAAAGAAAAAAACCAAAAAACTAAGAAGTTCTTCATTTTTGTCTGTTGAAAATTGCAGCCTTTTGGGTTCAAGAGGATCTCACAAAGAGTTAGAGCCAATTCAAATCCAGTTCATAAAGAAAGAAATTTCCAGGTTAGGATACACTTTAGGGTTTCATTCATTGTGGTTTGGAGGCAGATTGAGATGCTGTGGTGTAACACTCAGTGGTTCTCTCCAGTCACATAATAGTGGTCTGAAAACAAATTGAGTTGAAGCTATATAGAACACAGTAGTTAAAGCCATACTTTACAACTTCTTCATATTTTTAAATCATTTTCTTGAGCCAGTATGTGGTAAATGACTCTTTACAGGGTTAATGAAAAGTCACTCAGACCTCCACCACCTTCTGTGGCCAGAATATCACACTTGCAACTTCAGACTGGTGGGCCACCACCTGTGGAAAAAAACTGAGCTGACATACCTGAAGCTGCAGTCTGTTTCCAGCTCGTTTCCTGCATGTTTGAAATAACGAACACATCTAATTTGTTTGATTTACCCCGGCTTTCCACAGGAGTCGTCGGCAGCACGTTACTGCAGCAGCATGTCATAGCTGCTGATAGGAACCGCTGTGGTCAACAGAACCTTTTCCACTGGAGCCGCCAGCAGCCGTCAGCAGCGCGAGTCGGCAGCGTCTCAGGAGCAGCATGTCGCGGCCCTTCGCGCCGGTTCTATTTTCTACGCGCGATGCCTCTGAAACGGGTCAAGGTCGACATTTTTGGGGAAGGAAAGACAGGAAATCTGACGCGGAAATGGAGAGAAGCTCCCGAGATTTTCAGAATAAAGAACGTACTGCCTTCCGGTTGCTTTACTTTTAAAAAAGGTTACTAAGTGTGCGGCCCCGTGAGAAGTTATCACCTAGCTAGCGGTCTCCTTTGTTTTTCAGGTCTGTATTGGCGATTATAAAATGGACAGAACATAAAACACAAAGCTTTTGGAGCCATGTTGTAGTTTTCTCCTGCTTGTTGTTGTGTTTACTGACGAAGTCACTCGTGTGACCTCGTGCTCTGTCGGTGACAGCTGCTCCCCTGCTGCTTCGCGTCTCGTGGGAAGGGCCAAACAGCAGCGTACGCGAGCAAGACGTGCTGCTGCAGTAACGTGCTGCTGACGGCTCCTGTGGAAAGCCGGGGTACGTGTTGAACCGATCATGTAGACACCAAGGAAGGCTGTGGAGACATTTCTGCAGTTAGATTAAGGTGTTAAAAAGATGCACATTGAGGAGATACTGAAGTTTCACTTTTGGTTCTACTAAACGAACACAAGGGGATGCAAAAAACAAGCCAAAACTTAAACTTAAAATTTTTATGACTAGTTAAATTCAGATTTTTATGCCAAAATAAGAAAACTTACATTAAATGCATGAATACTCATGTGCAGCAGTGAGTGAATATAGATGTTTCTACTGATTGTTTATCAGTCCTGCATGTCAGCTTTGGCCCATTGTTCTTAACATATTCATTCTCTCCACAAAAACAATTTATTCCTCTGACTGCTCCACTTTCACTTGAGTCAGCCTTCAGTCAGATGTTCGGATATTTCATGTAGATAATACAAAACACAAGTCAGGATTTATTGATCCATCTTGGGGCGACGGTGGCACAGGAGTTAAGTGCTCGCCCCGTAATCGGAAGGTTGCAGGTTTGAGCCCTGCTCAGTCTGTCGCTGTCGTTGTGTCCTTGGGCAAGACACTTAACCCACCTTGCCTGCAGGTGGTGGTCGGAGGGACCGGTGGTGCCAGTGCTCGGCGGCCTCGCCTCTGTCAGTGCGCCCCAGGGCAGCTGTGGCTACATCGTAGTTCATCCCCACCAGGGTGTGAATGTGTGTGTGAATGGGTGAATGACTGATTGTGTTGTAAAGCGCCTTGGGGGGTTCCAGGACTCTAGAAGGCACCATTTAAGCCTGTTTCACACCTAATGCTGTACAGAGGCAGTCCATTTTCTGAATGGCATTTGTATGGAAATCTCCAAAAATCTGTTCCCACAAGAGCACCAAATGATTTGACACCATACATTTAAAGATAAACCTTTAAAAGTAACATCAGTCATCACACACTGTGAGCTGATACCCCTGTCATAAATAATAAAACTAAAGCTGGCAAAATCAATGCCACATGGGCTTTATTTTGAAATATACTGAATGCACCTTGGTGTTTCATGTCTCACTTCCTGTCGGGCTCATGTAATTTCTTTAACATCGTGACAATCAGCAGGTGGGCAGAAATAAAACACTTCATGCGAGAACTTTTAAGAACTCCACATCTGGATCCGCACCGCACCAAAACTGGTGCAAATGCTCTGATTGGACTCAATGGTTTTTGATCTACGTGGAAGCCTTGTGGAAACCAGACCGCATCCCTACCATGTTCTGCGTGAAAAAGGCTTAAAGTATGCAGCCCTGGAGCAGACGTTAGAAGACAAATAATGAAAGCTGTGCTTTAAGGTCAGACTTGAAATTCAGGATCTTTCCTTTTCAGTATTGAAACTTTAAACTGAAAGAGATTTTGGAGCGTTTTTGTTTTCATTTTTGAAATGTGTGCTTGTACTCCTGCTTTTAGCTGGTGTAGGTTCAGTTCTACACACCAGTATCTCACTGGGCTGTGCGTGTTTTCACTTGAAATCAAACGGAAGTGGTGCAACACAATTGTGACTAATTCTATATATGACTAGTTCCCTTTGGGGATTTGCCATAACTGCAAACAAATTGTGACATGCATTTTTTTTTTTGCTTTACACGTGCATTTTACATTCTCAGCTGAAGCTTCTTTCCACTCTGCAACCCGATTGCAAATGGCTGGAACAGGCTTTGTGTCATCATGCACTGCTCCTTCCGATCTAAGTAGCGTCGGATCTGGATCCGTCCTACTCTGGACTGTAAACACTAACACCCAGTCTCTCTGAGTTGCTAGTGTGGTATTTAATCTTCACAGTTGTGAAAAAGTTATTTCTTTTTCATCTAGTTTGCACTTTTGGTAACACGTAGAACCCCAAAAGGTCATTTTTGGCTGTGAGAGTTACAGGAATTAGTCCAGTCTTTATAGAGAACAGTTTAGTTGCCATAAATGGTTGGATTTTATCTTCTGGAGCTCGGAAGAACCGAGCCACATTGTGACTGTGATTTCACATACTGTACGTTAAACCACCACCAGTACCAGAGTGGCTTTTCAGATGGATTACTTCTTCAAACTGGCACCTGTCCAATGTTAAAACCACCCGATTGACAGGCTAGGGTGGTGAGTAAAAGCAAAATGTTATCAGCTAGCAGCAAGATAAATGGTGTTAAAGTTTGGTGGGCAAGTGTCAGGTACGGACTGGGACAATAATTCATCCCAGCTACCTTTTCTCTGTCCGTTGTCCCGATGACAAGTTCACCACTAGTGTGTGCTTTACTGCAAATGCTGATTTCTTCATTTTCCATGATGCTTTGCTGGGGATCCAGGGTTAGGTTATGAAATGGGTGGAATTCACGTAGTTGGAGGTGGGATTGCATGTAATCCAAGCGTCTTAGTTCCAGATAGAAAACATGTCTTAAGAAAAGAACTTGTACTTATATCTCCAGTGCCAGGGGTAATATTGTAATCATTAATGGGCCTATCTTTGCTCTGGAAGCAGCATGACATAGGTCCTTTAACTCTCAGTTTATCCTCATTTGAGTCACAGCTCTGTGTCCACATGGAGACAACCGAACGGATGTCTCTGGCTTCCTGCAAAAAGTCTTGCAGGCAAAACTTTAAATCTGAAAGTCCTTCAACATGAGAGAGCCTGTGCCTCATACAAGAAATTTGAGAACTCTTGTAAATATTTCGAAATTTTTTGAGAACTCTTGTGAATGACGTTGGCAGTTTGACATCAGAAGTTGCAGCATAGTGATATCCTGGTATAAAAACACCAAAGTTGTTGAGGGGTGAATATTTGTCCTGCCACTGATCGGATTGTTGTTTTAGCTCAGTCAGGATTTATCTGCAAACTGCTTTAGTTCCTACGTGGAGTGACTTTGAAATCAATAACAACAAAGAAAATGTTGTTTCACAACATGCGTAATGTTTCTAAGTATGACTGGATTAATCTGTTTCTCTGCTCTGCTTCAGAAGTCCTGATGAGAGAGCACGTGTACTGTGAGGTAATGGAGAAAAAAAATCAGATTCAGGCCCCTGCTCCTGTGAAGTTCCTAAGCCCTACACTTGTTATATCAGGTAAGAAAACTTACCAGAATATACACAAAAATATTAACCAAATAAAACAGTTCTGATCTTTTGACTGCATCAGCCAGAGTCTTAGCTACATTTTGCATGTACAGATTTTCGTATGGAGGTGAGGCTGTTGTACCAAGGCCACATGGTGACAAAAGTGGTCACCAGTAGCCCAGATGGGTGCTTCATTCTACAGGGACGTGTTCCTTTAGGAAATGAACGGATCTATGGACCCTGCTCTGTCCAGCAGATCTCCTTCCCTTCTCCAGCTTCTGTATCTCTACCATCCTTCATGGCTGAAGCAATGAATCGCCTTCTTTGTCACCTGGAACGAGGCGTTCTGTTATGGGTGGCACCAGATGGGGTGTTTATCAAGAGGTTCTGCCAGGGCAGGGTGTATTGGAGTGGGCCCATGGCCCAGCACATCGACCAGCCAAACAAGCTGGAGAGAGAAAAGACTTTCAAACTGCTTGATATACCCACCTTTCTTAATGGTATTGTAGAACATGCACACTTTTTTTTGGAAAATCTGCTCTGTCAGATAAGGATTTGTTTATATATATATATATATATATATATATATATATATATATATATATATATATATATATATATATATATATATATATGTATGTATATATACACATATATACATTTGACTGAATGTATAAATTACTGCCTTTGCAGCGCTTCAGAACAATCTACAAGGGAAGGGGCAGATGCCCTCTTATCAGATCGAACTCTGCTTTGGAGAAGAATATCCAGACCCCATCGTACCCAAAACCAGAAAGCTCATCATGGCGCAAGTTGGTGGAATAAACTATACACATGGATTGTTTAATGTCAGCTTGTAAATATTCAGATGAATTATTAATGAAAACAATTTGAATCACCACCCTTGGATATCATGACAACAATTAGCTCAACTGCTGACTTCTAAAGTGACTCAATGCTGGCCACTTAATTAGGTATGCTCGGCTAGTACAAGTTTAGGGAAGCCTGAAAAGCCATCCTATATATGAGTATTTAGTCTGGTCACGACCCATAGACAGATCTCAGTCACGGGGAGGAATCCGTGGTTGTCTTTGAAACTTGTCTTTATATGCTATTGGACAACGAACGACGTGACATACTTACTGCTACAAATGCCAGTCAACGGGGTAGTCCACCATACACTGTTGAAGGTGACACAAATACATCCTTTTTCTAAATAAAGGACTTAAGTACCTTCATCTGCTATTGAGTCAAATGGGCCTTCCCCACTAGCATAGGCTCCACACCACCTGGATAGCCCCAGCTGTCCCCAGCCTGGCCCAGTTGATTCCACACATCCTTGCTTAGGATTGCAAGGAATGCAGTCAGAGATGCTCTCTCCTTCTTGGTAATCAGCATGATATTGAACTGTGCATGCTATAAGCCTACTTGGGTCAGTGGCCCAAAGGGACAGTGCTAGAATGCCAGATAGACCAGTCCAACCCTGCGCACTGGGCTGATTCAACCCACCAATCAAAGGCTTCCCCTAATGGGAGGCGTAAATTTGAGCCAGCCTATCAGTCAGCAGTGGGTGTGTTGGCCCTGGTCAGCCTGAAGCAGACCACTTTGTGAAGAGGGTTGAAAAACTGTCCGATTGCACCCTGAAAGACAGCCAGGCTATGCTAATGTGGATAGTCTCTATGCTATCCAGACCATGCGGAGCCAGTGCTAGTGGGAAAGGCCCAAAAGAAAAAGTCGTACAGAGTTCATACCAAAGCCATTTCAAACAAGCCGTCCCCACCTTAGTTTTGCTCTGTTGCAGTAACATCCCCCCCACCAAACCAATAGAGCGCTGTGATTGGCTGCTCAGGTCAATGGTAGACCTGCTGAGGCTACAATGGAGCGTGGCTAGAGCTAGACCTGCAAAGCAAATTTCTTTTGCTACTGCTATAGTATGTCTAGATTTCTAGGCTAGGATGCAGACCTGTTTCACCTTCAGAACTACCAGTTTTCCATGACACAGATTAGTTGTTGGAAATAGTGCTTAGAGATTTTGGTCCAGTTTGGACCACACAATGATGGTTAAACAGTGGCCAGTTGGTACCAAGGGACCCAAAGTAGGCCATAAAAAATCACCTCACCACCGCTATACCTGACATGAATCATACATGACATGGTCTTCTGCTGCTGTGGTCCTTCTGCTTCAAGGTGCGACATGTGGTTCAGAGGAGATCACATGCAGAGTTTTGTTGATCAGTGTTTACGTGAGTTACGATTGCGTTCAGCCCGCCCATTCTCCTCTAACCTCTGACATCAGCAAGGCATTTTCATCCACACAAGATACTCTCTGTTAACCCCCTAGAGGTGATTGCGGATAAAAAATACCAGCACGTCAGCAGTTTCTGAAATACTCAGACCCGCAGTGTTCATAGTAATTAGATTTTTTTTCTTCTTCATTCTGATGCTTGGTTGGAACATCTTCACCACATCTAGATACCCAAATGCATTCAGATGCTGCCGTGTGATTGGCTGATTAGTTACTGGTTAACAGGTGTACCTATTAAAGTGGCCAGTGAATGTGCATTTCTCAATTAGCCAAAACATAATTTTAACAAGTAACTGAATTTTAAGATTTTTAATTCATATGGAAAACATGTTAAAACGTTTACATTTGCACTGATCAGACACAAGCTCTGGGCGACAGTATTATTTTCAGCCAGCAGATGTCCTCAAAAGCACATTTGTGATGTTGCTCTGTGTTCTGTTGCTCAGGTGGTTCCCTTGTTTGCTGTAGAACTGATGCGGAGACTCAACTTGGGACAAAGTCAAGAAAAACGTTTGAATCTCTCGTCAAACTCAGCAGGAAAGATGACTTTGGAAGGCTGACTCTGGAACAGCGACCCGGTGAAATGCAGCTCTGTGAACAATTTTAAAAACAGTAGGAATACCATTTGTGAAGATGTGCATTATATATAATGAAATGTGAGTGTGTGGTTGACTTATGTGCAAGGTATTAAGCGAAACATAAACATGTATTTTTGAACACTGTATACGCCTAGAAATGAAAACCAAAATAAGAATAAATAAGTAAGTGGACTAGTCTTTTTTCTGATGACCTTTCACCTCTCAGGCTTCAGAGTCTCTACGCCATCACGCATTTCAGAAGGGTTGTGGGTGTGCATGCAAAGTGCAGCTAAAAACGCTTATGACATAGTAATGTAAATGATTTTCTTCGTTTTCATCGATGTTGATCTGAAATTTGAAAGATAATACATACTAATCTAGATTTCTATTTCTAATAAGAATAAAGTGACACCAGCAATTCAGTCTGTAGAGCTTTTTTCCTCATTTATTTCTAGCGAACATCATTTAACAGATTCACAATTTTTAAAAATATACATTTTTGTAGCTTTAACATTTAAAAAAAAATAAACAGATTAAATCTTCTCTTTGAAAAAAAAGACAAACTAAAGTGAGAGAGAGTGCTGAATCAGATGAGATACCCGTATCTGAGTTTAAAATACTTTCATCATTTTCCCTGCTTTCAAACATATACAGTACACAAAACATGAGATGGGAACAAAAGCGTACAGTACACAGGGGTCAAGAGCATTCACAAAGCATCATGTTCCAACGTGTTATTAGCACCATTACTCTTCAGCCCATCCTGCACCTTTTACTCCTTCCATCATTCAGGTTTAATGGAAAAACACCACGAGTGTCGAGGCGAAGTGGCACAGACCTGTCTGTGCGTGGGATTGTCTGTTACGCGATTTTCATTAGTGTTCTCCCTTTCTCAGAGATAATGTTAAGAACATATTGGAGGGTAATGCCTTGATGAAGAAACCATGTTGAAATGACTCCCGGTGATGAGAATGGAAAAAGGCGAAGAGTTGCTCATACATTCACTTTGCCCGCCAGACCGGCGAGAAGACATCGGCTCAGAAGCAAGAAATTAAACAAAACAAGAAAAAAATGCATCGCAAGATTGATAAGAGATTGCATTAAATCTGTTTAGCATATTTACTGTATATAACATTTGTAATGTATTATATATATTTATATTGTCAATTTTTGTATATTTCTGTGATTCCTCAATAGCTTTTAGTTTTATAACACTGATTGAAAATACCCTGCAGCAGTGACTTTCATTAAGTAGGTGTGTGGGACAACAATAACAAAAAACAGAGTGAACACACACACACACACACACACACACACACACACCAGTGCTTGATTGTCTCACTGATAGTCTTCAGTGTGTTAGTTAAGAGTCCTCCGCATATCTTTGAGCTTCTGCTCCTTTCAGGGCTGTGCTGAGTACAGTAAGGCTGAGGGAGAGGAGATGAAAAGAGACAAGGAGAGGAGAGGAGAAGAAGAGAAAGGTGCAGTGGGTGACAGAGAAGGGGGGGGGGGGGTAGAGACTAATCACCTGTAAAGTGTGTTTCCTATTGTTTTGTATTCCTTCCCTGCAACCCTGCCTTGAGGTCTCTCCATTGTTTTTCTTTCTGGGTGCAAAAGAGACAAGGAGGGTGTGTATATGTGTGTACTTGGGTGTATATGTGCACGTTTCTACTGCCACTTCATTAGCTTGGAGCCATGAGGTAAATCCAAGAGCCTTTCATCAGTTCCAGCTGAGGGAAGAATGTCTGGAGCAGACCAGCGCCGTTTTCGAGATAGTCGCTGCTCTTTAGCCGAAGAATCTGCAGCCTGTGAGCATGGAGGGTTTGATGCAGATGGAGATGGTTGATGAGCAAGAGGGGGAGGCGGGGGTGGCATCTCCTCCCTTTGTGAACTGCTCGACTCTGCTCCGGCCCTGGAGAGGGGCTGTGTGCGGTGGGCCCGGGAGCTGGCACGTGTGTGTGTCTGGTGAGTTTGGGTGGGCGTGGGGGTGAGGGCCAGGCAGACGTCACCTTCTGTGAGCTGACGGCATGGCAAGCCATACAGCTGTGTGGTTCTCTGAGGAGAGCAAGAAGACCAGCCTCTGTCTTGTACAAAGAATGGATACTCCACCAAGACCTGCAGTAACTCCTAAAACCAACAAACAAAAAACAAACAGGTGTGTTCAACTCAGCCAGAAGCAACTTTCCTGGTTTAAGCTGTAATGTAAACACAAAGGTAAGGCAGAAAAGGGCTCAAGAGAAAGCTGACCTGAGTGTTGCGATCTGCGAGGTGGACCTGCAGGTGGCTGAAGCCCTCAGTACTGCTGGGAGAGATCAGCAGCACAGTGCAGGTGCTGAGGTGGAACTCCGGGGATGTATCTGCACTCCTCAGGAAGTCCTCGGTCCGCAGCTCCTCCACCCGCTTCAGTCGCCCACTGCCCAACTCAATCAGAGACCCCTTGGTGAAATGAGGTAGGATTGTGGGTGAAGATGGGCGAAGGGCTGGGGATGAGGTGTGGGGATTGGAAGGAGATATCGCTCTCCCTTTGTCTCTGTCCCTGTTGCGTCGTCTCTCACGCTCACTTTCTCTCTCTTGGTCTTTGTCCTGCTGCTGCTGTTGCCTCTCTTTGACCTTACCTCGCTCCCTGTCTCTCTGAAGGACCTTCTCTCTTTCTTGGTCTCTTTGTGACCTGTCATGTCTGTTAGGCAGATCCAGGGGTGAGTGTGATGAGTTCCTCAAATTGTGCTGCCTGAGTCCTGGCTCCCTGTGCAGGTTGTACGGAAATGTTCCTGAGGGGCTGTAGAGTGGGAAGGTTTGAGCCTGAGGCCTTGGGTGAGAAACCGACCCTAAGGAATAGTAGATATGGGCCTCAGTTTGTGTGGCCCCCACACGTGACAAAAGTCCGCCTCTGCCTGTCCTAGAATCTGGTCCAAGGGGATGGGGACTGGTGGAGAGTGAAGTAGAGCTGGTCTTCCCAGAATGATGTCTTTCCTGCAGAGAAGAATGTTGCTCAGGCATTTCTTGAGTTTGCAAGTCTGACAAAAAAGCTCCCCCAGGGTGGACAGGGGAGGTTAGATCCTCCCGTTGTCTTCGTCCACCGTTGGCATGGGAAGAATGTGGGCTGACATTCAACCTTAGCCTGTTGCCATCATTCCCATATTCTCCTATGAGCAGAGGTCTGGTGGTTGAGGCAGTCCTGCTGCCTGGCCCATCCAAGCCATTGGGCCTCTTGCTCAAGTACCTAGGTCTTACTTCAACTAAGCCAGGGTCTTGGGGGAAAAGGGACTGAGGGCTAAATAGGTATGAAGTGGAGAAGAGCGATTGGCTGTAGTCCCGCCGGCCACTGTTAACATAGGACCACATCTCCCTGGAACTGGCTGGGAAAGGAGTCTTGAATGAGGAAGTAGAGGAAGAAGAAGGGGAAGGAGGCAATGCCAGGGGCCCATCTCCTCTGTACCAACTGGGGGGTTGGGGCAGGGGTGAGACATGTGGATCATCTCTCCAAGCTGGAGACCCAGAGCTCCTCCTATCGCTGACCGTCCCCGGGAAAAGGGGAAGGGAGACAGATGAAGAGTAGCTAAGGGGCCACGCTAATGGCACGGGGAGGCCTGGTACTGGACCAGGAAGGGGCGGGGGGCTTTGTAGAGGATGGAGGCTCAGGTTAGGGAGGCCTCTGTCTCTGTCATTGGCCTCCCTGCCTCCCTCCCCTCTACCAGTGCTCAGCCGACTCCGGAGAGGCACAGGGGGCTTAAAGTCATCCACGGGAACGTGGTGATCAGCAGAGCCTTGCTGAGTATCCCTCTTCTTGGGAGGGAGGCACTCTTTGCTGCGGCCAGGGCTTGGATTCATGGGTGGGCTCCAGCAGCAGTGGGGGCCCCCTGCGTGTTGGTGAAGGCTAGGTCACATGGGCCTCACGGGAAAACGAGGGGCAAGGACAGATGGGAAGGCTGGTACACAGCATCACTCTTGGATCCCTGTTTCTGCTCTCCGACTAAAGCACCACTCACCTAGAGAAACAGGGACAAGGTGGGGAAAAGGGAAAGACAGAAGTAGAAGAGATTAAGTGTGAGCATTGGGAAGGAGCCGTCTGTTAGGTCCTGGCATCAGCTGTACTTAGGACTTAGCTGCCAGTATGGTCAGACATGCAAACAAACATTCAGCTGTAACAGACAGATGGAGAGAAATCAGATAATCACTCCATCTTCCAAACTCCTTCAAGGAAGCTGGAACCCATCTTTGTTGTGATCTTGTTTTTTGTATAAAATTCATTACCTGCGTGCACTGTGGTGGGGCAGAAACTACCCAACTTACTTGATTCATTCAAACACATTACTCCCACATGTGGGCTAAAAATACACCTGCAGCCAATGAAGCTCAGAAGCAGCACAGTAACACACTCAGAGCCCTCCCAGCAGGAGGGTTTTCATCTCTGACTCTCGGGGGATGATTGGAATATGTAGATATGCTTTTCTACCACTTTCATGAACCACCCCCACAACACCCTCGGGTGCTCTCTGTGTTCTATAAGCTTACTACCAACACCCCCTCACCCCTTCTAGTTCAGACACAGAGAGCGAGCGAGAGGGAGAGACAAACACGTACTCCCTCAAGTGGCTGTAAACACTCCCCCAGTGATAGGCAAAGCTGGTCACTACCCACCAAAGCTGACACAAACACTGTTGATTTTACCACCAGTTGTTGTAGACACAGGCTGTGTGTCTTTGCATGTTAATCAGGCATCACAGCGGGGATGTGGGGAAAATATGTGCCACTGTGTGCAGACATGTATGCCCTGTTGATCTGTCAAAATGTGTCGTATTTCTGTCTGGGGAACAAAAATGTGAATGTGTTTTATTGTTTGGGTCTTTGTGCGCGTGTGTGTTTGTGTTAGAGCGCTTCGATGTGTCACAGATTTTCAAACCTTGTTTCATTCAGCGAGAAGTGCGGAGGAGCTCCACTAATTCTCCTCCAAATGTTTTAAATGAGCTCTTTTGAAATGAATGGCGGCGGCATGAGTCCGGCCGTTCCCCTCCTCCACTTACATCGCTGCTCCAGCTGCACCACAGCGCCGCCCTGCCACCCAGCCCCGCATTCACCTGCAAGTCTCGCAACCGTTAACCAACTCCCCGCAGCCTCAGCATCCGCCACATCATCACCATGGCAACAGGGTCCACACAGGAACACAAATACATGTAGCTGATTAGAAAGGTTAAATGAGGACACGGCTCATTGAGTAACTTGGTCCAAACAGTGGAGTCAGAGTAGAGTCAGCTGTCAGTACGTTTGAGCGGAGGGCTCGTAGTCTCACAGGACGGACGAAATAAACCAGAGCACCTAAAATGATGACGTGTATTTATTAAGTCAACACAAACGTTGCTGCATTTACTGCAACTCTGATACAGAAGGATCTCTTCTCATGACACTTATCAGTAAATCATATTTTGTTAGCTTAAAACGTGGAAACGGTTTCTACGTTTTAAGCTAACAAAATAACACAATGTCTTTTGGACTAACTTGTAGCTGTATTAAAATTAGATTGATTAAAATTTCTAATAGAAAGTATTTAAGAGGTTGGTTCTGACACTTAGGCATCATATTTAGGCAAATACCTTTTCTTATAAAGCTCCACACCTGGTTTTTTATGTTACAGTAAAAATTTCAGTGACAGCTGACTCAGTAAAAAATTAAAGGAGGATATTTGGGGAGGCATGGACAAATATTTCTGCAGCATACATGTGATCAACATTAAAAGATTAGGGTTGACAAACTAAATTCTCAAACCTGGATGTAAAATCAAAATCAGGGATGAAGGGCAAATGGGTCACAATAAGCAGAGTCCTCCAGTTTACCAACACAGAAATTAAACGGTTTAAAGCTATTTCATGTTGAAGGGTCCTCAGGAAATCAGGCGAAAAAGCTAAATGCTGAACAAGTGAAAACCTTCAGCAAAATTCCATGATGAAGAAAACAGCCTCATAAATAAAATGAAGGAATCACGTCACTTCAGGAAAACTGTGTGAAAGTCCTGATGCAACTCACACAAAATCATCCAGCAGAGAAAAGCTATGAAAAGGGTTCAGAAATGTCTGTCTTTACAAACGGCCTGAGCTAGAACGCTTTTGGAAAAGAAAAACCGGAAAGATTTTTCCTATTTAGTTCAAATAATAATGAAAAAAAAAAATTCTAAAATGTTTCGCAGAACAGATTTGACTCAATAATCCTAACAAGTCTAGAATGCACCACGCAGAGCAGCGGTTCCTAAACTTTTCAGCTTCAGGACAAAAAATAAACAAAATACAGCCATCAAGACATGCAATGCCAGATTTGATGACTGAAAACTAAAAAAATGCCAAATAATTTAAGGCATGAAGAGAATTGCTTCAGATCATGTTCCCTGATATGACAACTCAGTTGAGTTTTTCCTAACAGTTATGCTACAAAATGGCTTCAGCAAAGGTTTTTCAATTTTATTTGATTTCTGGAAATCATCTGAAGACCCTCCGTGTAGTTCTCAGTGACCCACAGAGGGGTCCCGACACCAGCTTCAGGGACTGCTGACATAAGAGACACAACTAAATGATGTCTCATTTTAAATATTTCTACAAATATCCAACAACGAAAACAAAACAAACCAAATAATTAATCTGAATAATTTGAAACCTGACAAACGGAATATAAATAAACACAGGACCCTCATAAAAATATGGATTTCAACTTTCTTATAGACTCAATCAAATAGAGCTAAAGTAAAGTTTACTTAATAAATTTAGTGAAATCATTGATTCAAAAGGTCAAACTGTGCAGCTTAATAGAAGAGGCTGAAAATCCTTAAAAAATAAATCTAACTAAAAACTACAGCATAAAAGCCCACCGCAATCTGGTTTTGGTGTTTGTCCTCAGATGACTCTCACACCCGCATCTTCAAAATAGACCTAATATAAACTTGCCAAAGAGTACAACAAAACAAAGAATGCAATTGTGCATGTGGAGGAGTTTGAAAAGAAACGTCTCCTAACAGAATCCTCCTACACGGTGCAGACGTGCACGCAGAGCTGGAGTTTAGCTGGAGCTTCTGCAGCTCAAACAGTTCAGCTCATCTAAAGGGATGGATCGTTGGCATCATGGTGCTGCTCTACATTCCTTCACATGAAACCACCTTAAAGACTTCTCTTCCCAGTATTTAACACGTAAATATTAAAATCATCATGGTTTTAAAGAAAATTGTTGTTTTAAAACTGGTCTTTAACATAAATTGTAAGTGAACTCAAACTTTCAATTTCAAACTTCTATGCTCTACCTCATCCCGCCTTTACTCTTCATGCTGTCAAACACTCATGACCACAAACCTCAGAAACACACATCTGCAGAGTATCAGTTAAATGCTCCCATCAATTTAAAAATAAAAAAACAGAGAAAGTGGAAACAATCTGGTGGCAGCTGGTGTGATGAGATGCAAGACTGACCTTAGTGCAGACAGGAGATGTCCCAGAGTTGCCATTTATATTTAAATCCCCCTCAAAGGGTCAGCACACCCCTCAGCTCATCAGAGCTCCTTCACAGCACCACCGTGGACTAGCAGCAGCCTCCAGCTACGCCCTGCCTCTGATCTCTGGAGGCATGAATAACACCAGCGAGCCCACCAAACTGGAGGAAAAAACTCAGTCTGCTCTCCGTCTCTGTGTCTGTTGTGCTTGTGAGCATGTGTGTGTCAAGAGAGGGTGTGTGTGTGTGTGTGTGTGTGTGTGTGTGTGTGTGTGCCTGTGTGTGCAAAGGGCTGAGGAAATGAGTAATATCTAGCAGTGAGAAACATGTCTGCTATGCAGAGCCACACAGGCAGACCAGTTGCTGCTGCCGCCCACTTGCTTTAATCACTGTGAGGGATACAAACCTGCACACACACACACACACACACACACACACACACACACACACACACACACACACACACACACACACACACACACACACACACACACACACACACACACACACACACACACACACACACACACAGTCAAATGTATGCACAGTCAAGAATGCAGACTATACCGATCATCTGATCTTTCCATTTGCTGCCTCTGCTGCCTTTTATTTCACTCCTAAAGTGTTTCTGGCTAAATGCAATTTTTCACATGAAATATCATTAATCAATCAATAGCAATCAACTCACGAGAGTGTGTCTGCATGTCTGCAGTGACATTTCACAGAAGACATGCTGACACATAAAAGAAACAGAGGGACAGAGGGGAGGAAGAGAGACAGTTGATGAGAGACAGGGAGGAACGTGGTAGGAGGCTCATCCTACACACACTCTCAGACTTAGGCTTTCGCTGCTGCCTCTGACTCAAAACTAAACCTCACATCCATCAAGAACACACAAAAACACACACACACTAACTCGCACGCTGCTGTTGAGTCTTTTGTTTATCTGTAGTTTCATCTGAATTTGTGTCCTTTGTTCTCATGAAAGCTCTCGGTGACGAACCTGCTTGTTAAGAGCTTTTTATGAATACATTTGATTCGACTTTATGCACACACACACACACACGCACGCACGCACACACACACACACACACACACACACACACACACACACACACACACACACACACACACACACACACACACACACACACACACACACACACACACACACACACACACACACACACACACACACACACAGGAGCACTGCAGGGGAGCGCTGAATGATTTGCTTCAGTGATTCAGCTAGTACGGGCGGAGTGTGTCGGCACGGCTGCTCTGACAGTCGTGTAGCGTTCATTCACGTTCACGGCGAGATTTCAGGAGAGCTGTCAGTGCAGAAACAAACCCAGGGTCAGGGAGGGTTGAGCTGTGTCCTTTCAGAACTTAAGAGGAACTTCATCTTTCAAATGAAACGCACAAAATAATTTTTTTAACAACGAGCAGCGAACGAAACATCCAGAAATGAAAGGGTGATCAAAAATGGAGGTGAGAAAACTCAACTGGCTGCTGAAAACACGACCTCTGACATTTTAGTTGATGATACTTTTAATTTCAAAGTGACTGAAGACGATAAACACTGAAGCTGTGTGGGCATGAGGACTGTCTGCTCCTCCAAATGCCTTTATTGAATGTTACCACAGCTTGTTTTGGTTAAATTAAAGTTAAACGTTTATGTTGTCTAATGGGAAATACAAGTAATCCAGTTTTATAATTTAAATAAAATATTTTAAAGCAAATTTAACAGTTATATAATAAAAACATTACTATACATTTACTGTTGACTGAGATTATTGTTCAAAAACAACACAAATACCAGAAGGCAGAGAAAGCTTAGAAAGTTTGCTTAGTTTGAGTGAACAGCTTTCTACCTGTAGGAAATAATTTTTTCTTCCTTCTATAAACAATTTGTGCACCAAAGTTACTTTGGTTATTCAATTTAATCTGAAACATGCTTATTTAACTAGTATTTTAAACAAAACCTTCAACTAGGGTCAAAAGTGTGAAGTAATGGACATAAAATCATAGAGAAATAATTGTAATGATTGTTTATGTATAATATTTATATTTATTTATAGTTAAACAATTAAATGATTACTTATCTGTAAATATATATATAACTCCTCTTGCCTGAGATCAGCCTGCAGCAAATATCAAACCACAAGTAAGTGTTGGACGGAAGTTTGCACAGTCCAGTCAAAATGAAAGAGAAAGAAACACGAACTACAATATAGAGCTATAGAAATCACTTTTGTGTTTTCACTCTTACCTGATACACACGTAAACAAATGTCGAGATGTGCAAACACACACCGTGCTGCCAGTCATTTAGGGCCTGCCTGAGTCATTCTGCTGGTGTAAGTCCTTCCTGTATTTCTCCGGTTTCTATCGGTCGTGCTCTTTAGTGTTGCACTATGTAATCTGTCCATCTTCTCTGTGACACACACACACACACACACACACACACACACACACACACACACACACACACACACACACACACACACACACACACACACACACACACACACACACACACACACACAGAGATACACACACGGGGTCAGGCCTCGACAAGAAAGGTCAAATGAGTCAGACAGCATTAAAAATAAGTCAAGGCCCATACAGGTGAGGCTTCAGAGAGCTTTATGCTTTTATATGTTTTTGTTTTAGGGAAAAAAAGTGTATTTTCTTTATTTTTTATTATTTTAATCTTCTTTTTACCCTCTTTCATTTGTAGCTTTGTATTGGGCATCTGATTATGTTTCAGGCTGTGTGTGTGTGTGTGTGGGGGGGGGGGGATCTATGAAGGATGTCTGATGCAGCAGAAATTTGTTGCTGAATGTAACAGATCTGAACGGAGGCAAGAGTAGAGGAGAGGATGGTGGAAGAAGGACAAAGCTGACAGACGGACTGCCTGATCAACCGGCCGACAGACAGTGAGCAAATTTAGATTTCCTCACCTCTCAGGGGTATTTGGAGTGATGGGGTGATGCAGGGAGGAGGAATAGAGTACTACGGTGGTGGCTTACTCTACAAGAAGCCAGGCTAAGCTGATAAAAGGACAGAGTGATACAGGCAATAGCTTATTGGGCAAAAGGCCAGGCCAGCCTTCAGAGCCCTGAGCCATTCTTCAACAGGATGAGCCAGCAGCAACAGAGTCAGTCACAACCAGGACGGACGGGCTTATGGTTCAGGACTTACTATTAACATCTGACACACACACACATGCACACACACAAGCATGCACGGATGCACACAAACACACGTGGATAGGGTGAGAAAAGCATGCCTTTAGTGGACTATAATAAACAATAACAAAACCAGGTCGCTGACACAGAAGTCTGCAACAGAGAGTGATTCAGCCTCCGAGGTGAGCCTGTAACGTATCGCTGGGTTAATCCTCACGAATCCAAACTGGAACAACCTAAGGCTTAGTATAGTTCTGAGAGGAAATCCCCCCCCCATAGTGGTACAGGCCATTAGCCCCTAGAGTATAAATAGGGCAGCTATGGCTCCTTAAGCTGGCTTTTACGCAATATCGGTTAAAAATATGACTTGACTAATTACATGCAGGTCAGCAAGTCAGCAGAAACCAAACAAAATTCCACCTCATTCTCGTTTACCTGTGGCGGGCCGTCGCTGTGCTCCCGCTTGCGTTCCATGTTTCTCCACACACATGCAGACAGTAAACAAACGCGGGTCAGAGTTAACGTGTGCTTACAGTCTGTAGGTATCTTTGTGGCTGACATCTTCAACTGCGGCCGTTGTTGTCATTTATTGACATTTAGGTGTCTTCTGTAACGAGTTTCGTTCTTGCTATTGTCGTTTTTTTCACAGCGTGAGTCTGATCATTTGAAACAGCAAGAATTCAAACCACAAAGCCCTGAATTTGGTTTCAGGCTGCAGTTATCGTTTGCATCACAGAGGTGTAAAACCCACTGTGAACGTTCTAAAGATTAAATGAAAAATAGTTATTACAAAACAGCTTTGATCTCATATAATGCTGAAGCTCAGCTGACAGTTTCACATCCCTGTTCCTATTTCATTCGTTTTCCACATCTCTGCGTGCCTTGCCCCACCGTGGTGCTGACCGAAGTTCTCGTGTAAAGTTTTTGACACAATTAACCCGACTCGGAGCTTTGTTCCCCGTGCTATGAAGTCTCCGACTCACAAGAGAGGTGAAAGCTGTTGAAACAGGGCCAAAACAGCCAAGTGTGTGTGTGTGTGTGTGTGTGTGTGTGCGTGTGAGGATAAAGGAGGGGAAGTATTTTTCATTCTAATGACTCGTTGCTTTTGGTGCCGTCCCTCCGGTGAGTGTCAGTCAAACGTGGAGGTTTCTCTGTTTCAGCAGCAAAATGTCAGCAAGCCTGTGAGCAGTCTTGACATCTCCATGGAGAGAACATGGCCAGGTCTCTCACTGGTAAGTGGCATTCATGTTCAGAGACACTGTCTAGACTGGCTTCGCAGACATTGTCTTGAGCACGCTATTCAAGGCAACATTGCTATACACTGCCTTTATTAATGCTGCTCCACAGCCCCACCCACAACAACACAGCCACACACAGTCACAGCCGCTTACTCAACACGCTCTTCGTTATAAAAGGCGCTTCAAGTTATGTGAAAATATCACTGAGTGGGCTGAAGACTTATGCGGAAAATTAAAACTCCATTCCACCTTTGTCAATTTCTTCACCTCTGAAAATAGTTTCAGATGAACTCACAGCCAGACGTTTGGGTGAGTGATTACAGAAAGGAAGAATGAAATGAATCACGAGGGCATCCAGCTTCAGGACAGGCTTTCACATCTCCAGGACGACTCTGGGATGTTCCACACTCTGCTCCAAAAACCCGACGCTGTGCAATCTGTTGCATTTGTGCTCGGGGCCCGCCTTTAAAGAAGGAGCAGCCTTAACGCTCTAACAGGGAGAAAGCCAGGCCTGGCTGAGGAACTGTGGGTGTAAGTGGTGGGCGGCAAGGTTTAAAGGTCGTTGACCTCTATTGTAGATGAAGGGTGGAGGAGGAGGAGGACGCCCAGCACGATCGTTCTCAAAGGTTAGCGAGTCAAGGCCGAGGATAACGATCCATGTGAGCAGAAGCAGTGATACCCGTCAGAAGAGACACTCGTGTTTCCTTAAAAGCGTGTACACACATTTAAAAATATGCACATATGTTTACTTCACACATACAGCGAGTGGATTGGAGTGTAAATAGCTTGTATGAAGCATCCCTGCTCTCAGGAGAAAACTTGAGCAACAGGTGTGTCTGTCACCTTTAAGCAGTCTGGCACAGTGTCAGCTGTGTTCAAACACTGGCTTCTGTTTGGGATTATTAATCACACTCCCATCTCCTTGGCTAAGCTCCCAAGCCAAATCTCAAACCAATTTAACTAGGAGAGCTAATCTGGGAGCAGTGGACAGACCAAAGTCCAATGATCACCAAACACCTCAAACGCACATCTGGTTGAAGATAAAACAGATGTTTGGAAGAAGGTCATGAACAATTAATGTCTCACCTGATGTGGAGAGTTGTTTACATGACCCCGATTTGCAGCAAACAAGATTAGATCTAACCTGATAAATAAGCTAAAGGCTAGTCACCATGGAGCTAGTTACAAAGTGAGTATTTTCTATCTTCAAACAACTCTAGTCTCAAAGTTTTCATTTAAATTAGGATAATTTTAACATCATAACCTTTTACACAATTGTTAGGTTTCCACTGCATGATTAATCTGGCAAATGTTAAAATGTTCCACCTAGAAGTGCTGAAAACAGCAAGTTTTACTGCTAATTCTAGCTATAAAATAACTACTGAATAATTTGTGAGTATCTTTAATGCAAAACGAAAGAGTAAAAAGACGGTTTGGACTACATCCATCCTAAGCTACTATAATCCACTTTGTAACAGACATAGCTGTGCCTAGCCATTAGCATGTCAATCCCTATCTGGAACTAGTTTCTATTACTTGGAACAGACATCGTTTAAAGAGCTAGCTACATTTGAATACATTTGTCCATGCCTTTTCAACAGAAACACATTAAGATAATTAATTACTCCCTTGAAACATAAAATGAAATTAGCTAGAAATTGCCATAAAAATGCATTTGTGAAATTATTCAAGCTCTGTTTGTAGCAACTGTGTGAGTTTCCTTACAATAGAAGCAAAAGAGTCAGACAGGAAGTACATACGTAACACACAAACATAACTACACAGTTTCAGCTCATCTGTTTTACTTTTATGTGGGTTTTTAGTAACATCTGCTATAGCTGCACCTTATTGTACAGGAAGGTCATTTATACGGGTGGCGCAGTTGTTAGCATTGTTACCTCGCAGCACGGAGGTCGCAGGTTCGAAACTCGGCTGTGGCCTTTCTGTGTGGAGTTGCGTGTTCTCCCCACTCATGCGTGGGTTTCCTCCGGGTACTCCGGTTTCCCCCACAGATCACAACATGCCCTATAGGTTATAAATTGTAAGTCGCTTTGGATAAAGTCGCTTTGGATAAAAGCGTCTGCTAAATTACTAAACATTCAAAAAACATAAAATAAACATAAACATACTTGGATGTACGTAGATGCTACTGATGCATGTGGAACGCAGACCGCATGAATGTTTTTCAGTTTAAGTCGACTCTTGAAGTTTCTAAATGAACATTTACAATATGACTCATGAATATCCATATTCGTTTAGCACTAATGTAACCTAGAACTCGTTCATTTTATTTGTTTTTATTTACCTTTTAGATGAAGTCTCACCCACCTGTGACCTGTCCTGGAGGCTGAACGTTGTTTGTGATGTCCTAAAGCCTAAAGGTACTTTCGATCATTTTACTTACCGTTAGTGACTTCTGCTATTTTACTGAACACAGTGTCAATAAATATTTTACTTTATTCTAGTACTTCCTAAATATTTTAGTTTCTGACCAAAATAACTATGGCAAAGGCGTGTGTGTGTGTACAAATAACCAGATTCAGTTTGCAAGGAAGCACTCATAAATAATATTCTTTCACGTACATACATGGGGTTCAAATATTATATTAGCATTTATTATTCTGTTACGTTTATTTGATTAATGAAGTCATCTTAAGATACCAAAAATGGATATTTCTCGATTCACATTCTATTCTATTCTATTCTATTCTATTCTATTCTATTCTATTTATTTAAACTGCTGGGTTACACAACTAAAGAAGTGCACGATGGGGAAAAAACACACCAAAGTGCTGGAGGTACAAGGCCCATCTCCATTTGCATTCACGTGGTGGCCATAAACTCACCTCCCTCCAACAACGAAACCAATGAAACTAGTCTCATTTGAGGTGACAAAGTTATCATCCGTTGAACATTTAGGAGAACTGCTGTAATAAGACGTGTGCTGTCAGCTTTACATCAGCAGGAGCAAAATCTCAGTCCAGTTAAACATCTATGGAAGATCATGGAGCGAAGAGCGCAGGACACCAATCAAGCAAGTGGGAGAATATAACTTGATTACATTTTTAATCCTAGATGTCCCGATTTATAGTAGAAAGCAGAATTAAGTACAAGATCAACTGAAGGTGAGTATTTTTATTTTGTCGCCTCTCTGAATAATCCTAACTGAAAGGTGTGGAGCATCTTAAGTGAGGGAAGTGATGTTGATTAAGATGTTTCTGCACAAAAGAAGGAATGACACTTTCTGTTCTGTGAGTGGTTGACATGCCAGACACGCAAAGACATGCAAGTGTTTGCCCGAAGTGTAGGTGTGACTACGAGTGGCAATGAGACACATAATCCCTCACACAGTTGGCAATAATGTGCTGAATGCTTCTTAAGAAAGAAGGGAACAAACCGAGTGCTTGTAAAGGATCGCACAGGTCACAATGAAAGCTGAAGTGCTGCACCCGCAAACTAGAAGATTAGCGTCTTCTTAGAGCCGGCATGCGGAATGCAGTCCAGGAAAATTAGCACTGTGTAAAGTATGCATGCATAGATTCATGCAATCATGCAAATGCACGTCGCAGCATGAATGTACACATCCCTGTGTAAGTTTTCCCTTTCTTCATCTTTCACTTTCAGTCTCCCCAGCCCACCCACTCCTGGCCTCCCTCTCACTCATCTGGGTGGCTGTTTGAGAGCATACACTCAGCGTGGGTGAGAGTGTGAGAGTGCCAGAGTAGAGTATATCACTGCTAGCACAAGATGCAGGGTGTGTGTGTGTGTCTGCCTGTCTGCGTGCTGCTGTAGGTGGAGAGGCACAGCAGGGCGTGAAGGAGCGCTGTGATAATGACAGGCCATGCATTATGTAACATGCAGATTGCATAAGGAAAAGATTATTTTAGGTCCAGATATTGAGGATGTGTACGTTTTTATTTTTTTTCACGTGGGTGAACAGCACTATGTGCTCCTCTTAATGCACAGAATGGGTTTGAACGTTCACAAGCGCACATGTTCGTGTGATTTTCGTTCGAGGAGTGTGTGGGCGTGAGTGAACTACTGTGTGTTTTGTGTCTGTGAGAAGGGGGCATGAATGTTTTCAGATTTCCGTCATCGCTATCCGCATATCAAAACAAGTATGTGGGAATGTTGGCACTTTTTTATGCATAAGGGTGTCTTTACTGCAAAGCTCCCACTCGTTATCACTTTCCGACTTCAGAGAGATCCACTGGGGGGTGGGGGGGCTGAGTCTCCTCAGAGGGCGAAGGCTGAGCAACTTCCAGTTTTGATTCATGTCACGTACTTCAGTTTGAGGACAAGTGTTCCACTACGGATCGCACAGACTCGACACGTTTCTGTCGGTAACTCTGTCACAAGGTTTATGGTCCTGCAGGATCTGCTGTGAGGAGTCACAGAAGTGAGGCGGTGCAGATACGGTTTCTGTGTGCGACTGCCTCGCTCCATGCATGAGTGTGCCCCTGTAAAAATAGACCTCTTAAAGGGCCAGCATTCTCTCAACCTTCTGCCACTAGAGGCCTGTTCTTGTCCTCCGGGTGACACAAGAATGGTGGGATGTATTTTTCAACTAGACGCATAGAAAAGTCGTGCTTCTGCCTCCGAAAAACAAAAGAGAAAACTGAATAATTTTTTCCCACGTATCACTCAAAAAGACACATTCCATTATAGAAACAGGACACAAAGCTTTAGGATTTGAGTCAATAAGCAGCTAAAAAACACAATGTAAAATGATGAGAGTAATATTACAGTTCTGAAGCACCCAGAGCACAAATAGAAACATACATTTGCAGGTTAGTGATATTGTGCTTCATGCGGGAATGTGTGAAAAATACAACATTCAGAAGAAATTTAAAACCAGTGCTCTAAAAACAGGCTTTAGAAGAGGGAATTGCAGGAAGACGTAAAACTTCCTGTACACTCCAGCAGATCATCCTCATAATTGAAATTAATTGAATTAAGTCGTCAGGGACACATGTTGTATGTCTCGCTTGAGAGACGCCTAAAGCTGAGGACTGTCAGGTTTCTCCCATACACAGCATATGGTTTACTGCTGAAGCAGAAGGACGGCGTCGGCTGAAGCAGAAATAGACGTACAGAAATCATAATTGCGCTCGCTGGAGTCATGTGTCTCCATCGAAAATGGTGAGAAATTAGAAGAGGGTTTGAGAAGTGACGGCTGTGCTTTTAAGACACACACATGCACAGACAAACAAGTTTGAAGTCTATATTTAAAAGCTAAAAAATAAATAAATAAGACTTCAAGAAGTTACATTCTCTCTGCACAAATGTGAAGTTAGACTACTGCAGATGCACCTAACTTCTTCTCCCCGCCCTCTCCATCCTCCCTCTGAATCTTCCCCTCACCCCTCATCTGGACCCTTCCCATCCTTCCCAATTTAAGCGGGCTCCTCGAGGGCCCCTGGCTATCTCTGGACCAGGGCTATTTAAGCCCACTGCTCTAATTCTGAAAGCCCTGATCTGCAGTCAGGCTGTGAGATAAACCTCCACCTCTCTCTTCCTCTTTCAGTCTTTCTTTTTCTCACACATTCATTCTCTCCTGATCACTCACACCCTCACTCACTGACACACACACACACACACACACACACACACACACACACACACACACACACACACACACACACACACACACACACACACACACACACATACATGCACGCGCACAAACTTGAGTCGGTACAGCAAAGTCAGTCTCACATACGCACTCAAAACAATTCCAACATATTTCCTCCTTGTTACAAGCTGACTCCAGCTACACATTAAACTCCCACAGCAATCATCACACACTGTTTATCCTGTCAGTCAGAGTTCCCAACACACCTGTGTTCCCTCTCCTTCACACACACACACACACACACACACACACACACACACACACACACACACACACACACACACACACACACACACACACACACACACACACACACACACACACACACACACACACACACACACACACACACACACACACACACACACACACACACACACACACACACACACACACAGCGCCGTGGTCACATACCTTGCCGGGTGCCGTTGCGTGGCTGTTCTCTAGGAGTTTTCTCACTGGATCGGGCAGCAGCTGGCACGCAGAAATATCCAGTTTTGACGCTGAGTCTCTTCCTTCTCTCTACAGCTCAGCCTTCCTTCTCTTCATCCTATTCCTTCCTCTCCTCCTTCTCACTCTCTAAATGCCTCTTTGCTCCCTCTCTCTCTCTCTCTCTCTCTCTCTCTCTCTCTCTCTCTCTCTCTCTCTCTCTCTCTCTCTCCCCCTCTGAGCACGCTGCTTCTCTCTTCAGCTTGTCTGATTTCTCCAACCTCCCCGTTCTGCCTCCTCTCTGTCACACACCTTTTATCTCGCTCGTACAACTTCAGTCTGCTCTCATCCCTCTTAGTGCCTCTCTCTGACACATCAGGACACTTGATAACTTTTTTTTCTCCCCCCTGCCTAATATGCTCTCTGTCTCTCCCTGGCTTTTGCCGGGAGTGTATAATTAGACAGAGCTCAGTGGTAATACAGTCAGGCTCATTGTGGGAGCCTTAGCATTGCTGCTCATGTTTGGCTGACAGCCCAGTGGCTTCACTCATTAACCTCCCTCGAGCTGCACAACGGACCGGCCCACTGCCTCGTGCTATTTGCTGCAACACCTCTGCCTTCTTACCCGCCAGCCAATCAGGGGCTGTGGGGGTGACAGAAAAGGTGTGCTGGCTGGATGCGGCTCTGCAGGTGAGGAGGGAACCAACTGTAATCACAAAGCATTGTCACTCTGCGACAGATGAAGTGTAACACCAGCTGGTCAAATGTGACACACCAAGCTTTTCATCACTCATAACGAGTCACTTCTCTTTTTGGCCTAATCACTTGTTCATGATCTGCGTGCTGGGGCATCATGTGCTTTTGTTTGAGGCATGAAAACCACCAAAATGACCTCTCACACGTCTTATTGTGAAATCACTGCGAGGTATGGGGAATGTCCCAACGAGGCAGTAAGTCATTTGTTGTCTTTACTGTACTCTACGCCCAGTTCTCATCACATGTGACCTGGCATACACTCATGTAGCAGACTTCTTTTTTCATCTCTCTCTAACTTAAACTCAACATTCTGACGTTTCCACGCTCCCGACACACCAGTGTGACGTTTCACCTGAACTCAGAGACACTTGTCTCTTTTCTGTTTCCATCAAAAAGATTTAAAGTAGTTAAATCATCATTTTTCTCTCTAATAGAAAGTAACAACGTGTTCCACGTCGAATCTTAGTGAGCTTGCAGGACAATGGTTTCCATTAAAACAAGTGGAGTACCTGGAATTTCTGGGTAATCCAGATTTCTAAATTTTGTTTATCAGCTAGAAAATTAAACAAATAACCAATGGCATGAATAAGATACACGTGTCAAAGGCAGAGCAAAACAGTGTAAATGTGAATCTTTCCAGTAAATGTCAACAAGTTTAATATAAATCCAACTTCTGCCAAGATGGTATAAAAAGCTACAGCTGTCTCTCAGCAGCAAAAGGATCCCAGGACTGGAAAACTCTGGTAATTATACCAAGATTATCATTGTCATATCCAGTAATAATTAAAAACATAATTTATATTTGCTCTGAGGGATTTTTGTGACCTGGGCGTTTCCACTGAGCAGAAGAAGTTGAATATTTCAGCTAAAGGTCTTCAGTGATTTCGAGTTGAGCCAGCATTATCTTCTGAAAGTTTCTGTTTGACTGGAGCTCAGGAGTGGGAGGGAGATTGTGATCAAACAACCAGAGAGAGTGGGAGGGAGCGACTACAGCATTAATCGAGAGATCACATGGTCCGTGCGTGTGTCTCCGCGTGTGTTCATATCCGTGCGTGTCTCTCTTTGCTCTTGTGATCATTAGGCCCTGTGCCGCCAAACGTCTTGGTATCATTTCCTCTCCCCTTCTCTCTCTCCCATTCTCACTTCTGCATTCGCACTACAACATCCTTTAAAGAGGCATGTAAATAGAAGTGGGAAAAACATCGCTCTAATCGCTGAGTAAACATTCCAAAAAGAAGGTTATGCATGAAGAAATGTAAAAAAGAGACAGAAACAAACTCCATTTCTAGACTGTCTCTGAAATATGCATTCATGTTTTTGGTGTTCCCTGCTGATGCGGTTGGACTGCTTCTCTTCACCTACACCAGTACAGTAGTTGTATCTACAACAATCACAGGAGCAGCAGATTGTGTCATAAATAAATTAATTAGAACAAAAATGATAAAATAACAAGATAACAGCAGGTTTGACGCGTAAACAGTGCTAGCACTGATTTGGGCTTTTATTGCTTGATAAAAGGCAGCAGGTGTGTAAGGACTAATACATGACCCTGTTGACCCCTAAAAAGAGTGCCTTTGGGATATGTGGCTAGTTACTACAAAGCACTCTGAAGACATTAAAGGTTGACCAAAGACTTTCTGTTTTCCATGATGGTCCATGGGTCACCAGAGACGAGGCGTTTCACTGATTCCATGATGTTGGGATTTAATGCAGGCAGCCAATAACACAGAGGTAAGGAACTTAAATATTTGGTTGTCCTGCATGTGTGCGTGTGCCTGCGTGTGTGTGTGTGTGTGTGTGTGTGTGTGTGAAAGTGACTCACCCCGTGTCAGTTACTCCTCTACTAAAGTGTCCTTTCCTTTTTTACTTCACACCTCTCCACTTTGCTATTTTAGGGCCATGTTAGCAGAGCTAGTAGTATCTAGAGAATCACACACACACACACACACACACACACACACACACACACACACACACACACACACACACACACACACACACACACACACACACACACACACACACACACACACACACACACACACACACACACACGCAGAACAACATTCTAAACCCATTGGGAGTGTTTTGGAAGAACTAGAGGAGCTGTGCATCTTTGATTGTACACTAGCTGACTTGGTGGAGCTGACAGAAATACCCAGGGTTACTCACAAAGTGAAAAATATCATATTGCATAAGATGGTGAGAGGGCCCGACCATGTCAATGCAACAGTAACTCTCTCACCCACAAACACGCACACACATTCTCTTGTACTCACACAATCATCAACTCAAATAGACACTAAGGCACCCACCCACACACACACACACACACACACACACACACACACACACACACACACACACACACACACACACACACACACACACACACACACACACACACACACACACACACACACACACACACACACACACACACACACACACACAATAATGTCCTCATTGTGTCCTGCGGGCAGAGCGGGATGGAGAAACTAGAGCTGAGGCAGAGTGCTGACTCAGGGAACAAACCAGTCACTGAGAAAGTGTGTATCTGTGTGAGAGAGGGGAGGACAATATGCTTCGTGGAGGCCTCTCGTGTGTGTGTGTGTGTGTGTGTGTGTGTGTGTGTTTTCAGTTGTATGTTTTAACATTTTAGGAATTAGAACGAATCCTTTGGTGTGTTTAATCAAATATGGGTGACGGTGGCACAGGAGTTAAGTGCTCGCCCATTCGGAAGATTTCAGGTTCAAGCCCCGCTCGGTCTGTTGCTGTTGTTGTGTCCTTGGGCAAGACACTTAACCCCCCTTGCCTGCTGGTGGTGGAGGGATCAGTGGCACCAGCAGACCAGCAGACTCTCCTCTGTCAGTGTGCCCCAGGGCAGCTGTTGCTACAATGTAGCTCATCACCACAAGGGGTGTGAATGTGTGTGTGAATGGTTGAATGACTGGTTGTGTTGTGACGTGCCTTGGGGGGTTCCAGGACTCTAGAAGGTGCTATATCAAATACAGGCTATTTAATATTTATCAAATGTATTCGAGGTACAAAAACACAAATTCCATGATGTCATTGTTGTAATATATATACATATATATATATATATATATATATATATGTATATATTTCACCTAAAAGTAGCATTATTGTTTCATTTTAAATTTGATTCTGCAATTTTTCAACATTGGTAACTGTAGAGAATTGGGGGGTTTAATTATGACCAATAAGATGTGATGATTCTATATAAATATAGAATATCAAGCGGAATGATCTTTAAATGTTCAAGCAGAAAAATTTAGGATTCTTTGCTTATTCAGGGACCATACACTACAATAACACACTTTGTATTAATTCAGACAGAGTCAAGTATATAATAAAAAAACTTTGTTTTTTAGACTAATTATAATACATGACAAGCTATGAATAATGTGATGGAGAGTATGTGTGGTGATGGAATGTGACGTAGATGTTTATTTGAACCTTTGTATCTGGAAGAAACTGTGAGGTCTGGGTGTTAAAGAATTTGTTCTGCTATAAACTAGAGAGTTTAATATTTATAGAACAACATCAGACGCAATCTGTTGTGTCTACGTACCCTGATGGAGACACTCTTTTGGATCCGAGATGTCGGGGTGGGGGGGGGTCGGGTGACCCCAAGGCACTGAAGTTTGTAGATTAACCGCAATGCCACCAGGTGGGTCCAGAGATGTCTCCAGGACACAACAAACAGGTGGACTTGTTTTGCGTCTCAAATGGATGGACTCTTAAGGAATCGTGCGGCTGTGTCAGCTTGCAGCGTGTAAACAGGTTTGACTGTGTGTCAAAGAGATGTTTCAAAAGAGGCTGGTTCCGAATTGGCTACTTCAGAGTGTCAGCTGGAAACTGAGTAACTCGGGCAGTCACTCTAGTTTTAATAATCTAGAGTTAATCATTTCTGCAAATCAGAATTTGACGTGTCGGCGTTGCCGAACATCCCTCAGAGAACCACACCTTCCAGATACAAGATGTTCTTGTTCTGTGGATAAAGAGTCTTTAAACTTTATTTGAGATGGCCTTAACCTGAAGTTGCATCTAATGAACATTGTGTATGAGTGTAGATAATGATTCACTTGTTAAATAAAACATTACTGATCATAAAACATTAATGGATCATTCACGTTTTATTCAGAGGGAGGAATCCTGCAGTCTTATCAGAAGAAAGCTTTGCTTGGAGACATAGGCTGACAGTCTTGTCTTCATGGAATGTGTCACACCCTGTCCAGTCTCCCCTTATGGTTTAGTCTTGTGTCTCTGTTAATTGCTCCCACCTGCCTCTCGTTTTCCAATCACCCGAGCTCCCAACCCTCTTGTATTTAAACCCCTTCAGTTCTTTGTCTCGTGTTGGATCATTGTTTCTATGTCCTGCATGCTTCAGATTAAAGTTATAGTAAAACGTTCCTACCTGTCTGCCTGTTTTCCTCACTCCGTTTGGATCCTCACCTCATCTCCACTTCGCTCACCGGCACGTTAGTGGCAGAATGATCCAACCCTGTAAAGGATCCAGCGGGGAGATTCTCCCCTGGGAGTGCCTGCACCAGTTCCTCTACTCGGACCACTGGCTGGCTTCTCCTCCTCCGGCTTCGCCTCGCTGCCGACGCCGTCACCGAGCTTCAGCCTCGGCGATCCTCTCCACCCTCCCGGAGCCAGATGAGAGGTTGGACCGGGAGACACTTCCAGATCACTCCAGCTTCGTGGGCACCAGACTGGCTGTGTGCTCCCCTGGAGCTGGCCCACGGCATTGGGAAGGAGGCCGGGCTCCACCGTCACCCCTGGTACCGGGACGGAGCCGCGAGCTCGCCGCAGCTCCGGCTCGCCGCGCCAGCTTGGACCCGCCCCCAGTCAGACCAGCAGTCTCGCTTCCGGTCCAATCAGTGCGTCCGTCATCTGCAGGCGGAGGAACCACGCCTACAGCCCAGCTGACTGAGCTCACCGGTCTCCAGGCGGAGCTTGGCCGGATGCGTCAGCTCGTCAGCCTCAAGGAGTCCCACCTGGACACCCTGTCCTCCCCGAATCACCAGGAGAGGGTTTCAGTCAAGCCAGCAGCTCCCTCGTCTCAGAGCGAGAGGAGCAAGCCTGCAGTCCACCCAGCAGTGCTTGCCGGTCTCCGAGCTGAGCTGGCCCAACTCCATCAGAGCCTCAGTCTCCAGGAGCTCCAACTGGACACTCTATCCTCCCTCCTCTCCCAGTTTCCAGCAGCACCAGTTCCCGGAGGTCGCACCGCATCCTGTTCCAGCGGTGGTCCCAGTGGATGCACCACATCCATTTCCCGTGGTGGTCCCGGAGGTCGCACCGCATCCATTTCCAGCGGTGTTCCCGGAGGTCGCACCGCATCCGGTCCAGCCTGTCCAAGCGGTCCCGTCCGTGGCAACTCCTCCTCCACTCCAGAAGCCGGCAGTCTAGCAGCCGGTGGTCCAGAAACCAGCGGTCCAGAAGCCGGCGGTCCAGAGGCCGGCGGTCCAGAAGCCGACGATCCAGAAGTCGATGCTCCCGGACCAGAAGTCGACGGTCCAGAAGTCGACGGACCAGAAGTCGACGCCCCCGGACCAGAAGTCGATGCCCCTGGACCAGAAGTCCACGCCTCCGGACCAGAAGTCGATGTGGTTGACGCCTCTTCCAGTCCTTTGGTCTATGCCTCTTCCAGTCCTGTGGTCTATGCCTCTTCCAGTCCTGTGGTCAACGCTCTTCCAGTCCTGTGGTCGATGCCTCTTTCAGTTCTGTGGTCAACGCCTTTTCCAGTCCTGTGGTCAATGCCTTTTCCAGTCCTGTGGTCGACGCCACTTCCAGTCCTGTGGTCAACGCCTCTTCCAGTCCTGTAGTCGACGCCTCCTTGTGTTCTGAAGTCGACGCCTCATCCAGTCCAGAGGTCGACGCTCTCTCCAGTCCAGAGGTCGACGCTTTCTCCAGTCCAGAGGTCGACGCTCTCTCCAGTCCAGAGGTCGACGCTCCTTCGTGTCCAGAGGTCGATGCTCTCTCCAGTTCAGAAGTCGACGCTCTCTCCAGTCCAGAGGTCGACGCTCTCTCCAGTCCAGCGGTCGACGCTCTCTCCAGTCCAGAGGTCGACGCTCTTTCCAGTCCAGAGGTCGATGCTCTTTCCAGTCCAGAGGTCAACGCTCTTTCCAGTCCAGAGGTCGATGCTCTTTCCAGTCCAGAGGTCGACACTCCCACGTGTCCAGAGGTCGACGCCCCCTCGTGTCCAGAGATCGACGTCCCCTCCAGTCCAACGTCTCCGCCATCTCCAGTCCGGTGGTCGATGCCGTCTCCAGTCCGGTGGTCGATGCCATCTCCAGTCCGGTGGTCGACGCCGCCGTCTCCTGCCCGGTGGTCGACGATGCCGCCTCCAGCCCAGGGGCCGACAATGCCGCCTCCAGCCCAGAGGCCGCCGCCGCCGCCTCCAGCACAGAGGTTGACGACGCCGCCTCCAGCACAGAGGTTGACGACGCCACCTCCAGCCCAGAGGCCACCACCGCCGCCTCCAGCCCAGAGGCCGACGCTGCCGCCTCCAGTCCAGAGGCCGACGCCGCCGCCTCCAGTCCTGAGGCCGCCGCCGCCGCCGCCTCCAGTCCAGAAGTCAAGGACGTCTCTGCCTCCGGTCACCGCCAGTCCTGCCCTCATCAGGCGTGGCCCCCTAAGAGCCCGTCGTCACCTCCTCCTCTGCCACAGACGCAGGCCCCCGGACTCTACTGGTCCCTGCCTCCTCTTCCTTGGTCCCTCTCGGCCCTCCCTCCGGGTCCCCCTCCTCCCGCCCTGCTTTGTCGTCCTGTGGGCGTCTGGAATCCGCCCTTTGAGGAGTGTGTGGGGTGGAGGGGGGGGGGGGGGGGGGGTACTGTCACACCCTGTCCTGTCTCTCCTTATGGTTTAGTCTTGCGTCTCTGTTAATTGCTCCCACCTGCCTCTCGTTTTCCAATCACCCGAGCTCCCAACCCGCTTGTATTTAAACCCCTTCAGTTCTTTATCTCATGTTGGATTATTGTTTCTATGTCCTGCGTGCTTCAGATTAAAGTTATAGTAAAACGTTCCTACCTGTCTGCCTGTCTTCCTCACCCCGTTTGGATCCTCACCTCATTTCCGCATCGCTCACTCGTACGTTAGTGACAGAATGTCAGCAAGCACAGCAGTGTTTCCTGGGTTGTAGAAGATAGAATATAAAATCCACCTAGAAAGTGGAATTATTTCTGTAGATGGCCGGCTGCTATGTAGGTCAATATATAGGTGAAAATTGACCCTTTCCGGACGTTACAGTTACCATGAAAATAACGATGCACCCTTCTGATTCTGTGACCTGTTAAGAACATTTTCAACCTGCAGAGGACATGTCAGCATCTTCACTGAATTGGTTTAAAGAAATGTTCTTTTTTCTCTTTCTTGAAGCTTTTATACTCATCTGCAAAGTAGCTTTTTCAAACTTTTGCTTTTTCAAACTTTGAATTTTAGCAGGTTTGTCATCAAAGTCATTGCTTTTGGTGCATGATTTTCTACAACAGAATCATATTAATAACACAATTTATTTGAGCTGCCAGCGAGATTTTTAAATGCAAATCAGTGGATTTAAATAATTATGAAAGTACTGTGTGCTTATCTGCTATCATATCTTTAACAGAATTAAACATGGCTACATCTTTTAACTGCTAATTTACTCAACATTTCCTCTGATATGTTGTGTTCTTTTGAATTTTCCAGAGGGGATTTCTGGATTAAGGAGAGGAGCAGAGCGTCACCTGCTGAAAAAAACGTCTTCACTGGAAGAGGTAGATTGATTTCACTTGTAGAGCTGAGATTGCTCAAGTTTTGACATCCATTTGTAAAATGCTTTAGAAAAATAAATTTGGCAATGCATAAACATGAAATGTGGTTGCTAGGAAACATCTGTAATCTGTAATGTAATGTTATACATTTGATGGTGTCTGGTAAAAAACTATTGTGTAAATATTTTATGATAACACTTAGTTTATCTGTTTATACTTTCATAAAAGTAAACATAAGTTTGTGAGATGTTTTTGGAAGAACCTAGATTTGTGTTTACTCTTTCTTTACCTCAAAGACCCAGATCGGCAAAGATGAGGAGAAAGTTGAGAGTTGATCAAGTGCCAGACCGTTGGATCCACCTGCTGAAAAGCAGAAGAAGCGTTACTGCTGTGACCATTGTGACAAGAGCTTTAGTGGTCCATCACAGTTAAAACGTCACCAGCGGATCCACACTGGAGAGAAGCCATATCACTGTGACCATTGTGGGAAATATTTCAATTTATCATCAAATCTCAAATTCCACCAGCGGAACCACACTGGAGAGGAGCCATTTTCCTGTGACCAGTGTGGTAAATGTTTTAGACAGCATGGGAATCTGTTCATGCACAAGTCGACGCACACAAAAAATCAGCAGTAACGTTTGTGACCAGGTCAAAACCTTTAAAAGGTCAGTGTGTTAATAATACAAGAAGATATACAAAGAATTTTGATTATTCAACTCTCAATACAGTAAGAACAGGAATTGGTAATTCAAGTTATGAAAGTTTACAGTTGCAAAGGTTTGACTACACAGAGTATAAACTACAAGATATGCAGGATGACATTGATCCAGATAACAATTTTTACACTAGAGTACATAATCATTGTGAATACTATACTAAATACCAGTTTTTACATAATGTAACTATAAGGTAAATTATCTGTTATACATTTCAATTGTAGAAGTCTAAATTCAAATTTCGTGAAGATTGTGCAATGTTTGAAGAAATCAAAACATCAGTTTGTTGTAATAGCAATCTCTGAGACATGGCTCCAGGAAGGGAATATATCTATGTAACAAATTGAAGGATATAATATGTTTTCCACAAGCAGAGATTGCCAAAAAGGTGGGGGTGTGGCTTTGTATATTGATAAAAACTTTAAAAGTAGATTGGTGGGAGATATGACATCTGCGGAAATACAAATGGAAAAGTCTAAGAATGTGTTAGTCAGTTGTATGTAATGGAAACCAGGATCTTGTATTGAAATGTTTAGAGAAAAAATAGTTGATATGTATGATGATAAAATCAACAAAAAAAAATGTGTTTGTCTGTGGGGATTTTAACACTGACCTGTTAAATCCTCAAATGCAAATTGCAAATACAGAGTTCATTAATTCAGTGTTTAGTCTGGGACTGTATCCACTAATTACTCGGCCAACTGGAATTACAAGAAATAGTGCAACACTGATCGACAATATTTTTACAAATATTCTTGAAAACTATGTGTTAAGTGGTCTTATAATTACTGATATATCTGATAATTTACCGGTTTTTACCGTCGTACAAAAGACAACTGTAACCACTCGAAGTCAATCTGTTGTTGTTACAAGGCAAAAAATTCAAGAAGCAGTAAACTCATTTAAAACTGACTTGATGGAACAAAATTGGGATGAGGTTTATGTGAAAGATGTAAATATGGCTTACAGAAATGTTGTAATATTGTTACTACTCTTTACAAGAAAAATTGCCCATTGCTTTATAAGGTGAATAAGAATAAATATGCTGAAAAGCCGTGGATAACTAAGGGGATTCAGAAGGCTTGCAGGAAAAAACAAGCTGTATAAAGACTTTTTAAAGAAAAGAACGGAGGAAGCTGAACAGAAATATAAGATATATAAGAATAAATTATGAGATCAAGTAAAATAAATTATTATAGTAAATTACTGGAAGGAAATAAATCTAATATTAAAAACAGGTGGCGTATATTAAATGATATAATAAAAAAAGGGTAGTGGCACTAATAGTTTTCCAAAATTTTTTTAACAAAAGATAATCAAAAAATTAATCAGTCTAAAGAAATAGCAAATTAATTCAATAAGTATTTCACTGAAAATGGACCAAATTTGGCAAAGGATATAGCAAACACTAAATTAGATGCTGCTGCTGTAAGTAAAATAACAAATTTATATAAAACCATACTTATTCAAGGCACAAATGAAAATGAAGTTATAACACTTGTTAAAAAATTAAAAAGTAAAAAGTCAGCAGATTTGCATGGATTTGATTTGTCTGTTGCAAAATAAATCATTGAGATTATACCCAAACCACTTACACATAGTTGTAATCAGTCTCTCCAATCAGGAAGATTTCCTGAAAGGATGAATGTTACAAAGTCATTCCTATCTATAAGGCTGGAGACAAACATGACTTTTCTATTATAGACCAATTTCTATTTGATCTCAATTCTCCAAAATACTAGAAACAATATTTCATAAAAAATTGTTTTACTTTATTGTGCATCATGGTATTCTTTGTGAACAACTCTCGACCGGAAAAGGGTGGCTTGCCAACTCCGGGTCGGGAGAGAGGTCCTACCTCAAGTGGAGGAGTTTAAGTATCTTGGGGTCTTGATCACGAGTGAGGGTAGGAGGGATCGGGAGATCGACAGGTGGACTGGTTCGGCGTCTGCAGTGATGCAGACGCTGAGCCGATCTGTCGTGGTGAAGAGGGAGCTGAGCCAGAAAGTCAGGCTCTCGATTTACCGGTCGATCTACGTCCCAATCCTCACCTATGGTCATGAGCTTTGGGTAATGACCGAAAGAACAAGATCGCGGATACAAGCGGCCGAAATGAATTTCCTCCGTAGGGTGGCCGGGCTCAGCCTTAGAGATAGGGTGAGGAGCTCGGACATTCGGGAGGGACTCGGAGTAGAACCGCTGCTTCTCTGGATCGAAAGGAGTCAGTTGAGGTGGTTTGGGCATCTGGTCAGGATGCCTCCTGGACGCCTCCCTGGCGAGGTGTTTCGGGCATGTCCTGTCGGCAGGAGGCCCCCGGGTTGACCCAGGACACGTTGGAGAGGTTACATCTCCAATCTGTTCCGGGAACGCCTTGGGGTCCTGCCGGAGGAACTGGTGGAGGTGGCTGGGGAGAGGACGGTCCGGAGCTCCCTAGTTGGGATGCTGCCCCCGCGACCCGGACCCGGATAAGCGGAGGCAGACGATGACGAAGACAGCAATAGGGTTTTAGACGTGATCGGTCAACTTCTCTGGCAATTGTTGATCTAGTGGAGAAAATATCTGATGCAATTGACAACAAACAATATGCTGTTGGGGTGTTCTTAGACCTGACCAAAGCTTTTGACTGTCAATCTTGACTTACTAGTCAAACAATTGTGTAGATATGGCATCAGGGGTGTGGCCTTTTACTCAATTAAGAGTTATTTAGAGAACAGACTCCAATATGTCCCCATTAACAACACTGATTCACAGATACCGGTATCCCACAGGGGTCAGTGTTAGGACCTTTGTTATTTATTCTTTATATTAATGATATGTTTGGTTTCAAAAACACGTACATTTCATATTATTTGCAGATGATACAAATGTTCTAAGTTTTGGGAAAGATTTAATAACATTAATGGACAAGGTTGAGAAAGAATTACATGCATTAAAGTGTTAGTTTGATTTAAATAAATTAACTTTAAATCTAAATAAAACAAAATTTATCATATTTACTAACAGAGCAATTACAGTGGATACACATCTAAAATGAAATAAAACAGAAATTGAAAGAGTGAGTGAAATAAAATTTCTTGGCGTAACCATAGAAAAAAGTTAACTTGGAAACCGCATATTTACTCAATTAAAGCAAATTTATCTTAATCATTAGCAGTTCTCTATAAAGTTAAAGATTTTTTAAATGAAAAAGCTTTAAGTCTTTTGTATTGCTCCTTAATTCTGCCTTATTTCATGCATTGTGTTGAACTGTGGGGAAACACCTACGAAACCCACTTAAAGCCTTTGTTTACAATTCAAAAGAGTGCAATTCGATTTGTAAATAAAGCAGCTTGTGGAGAGCATACACATTTACTTTTTATTCGTTTTAAAGTATTAAAGTTAAGAGAATAACTGTAGTTACATTTAGAACCGCACAATTTATGTATAAAGTGATGAATAATTTGATGCCAAAACAAATTCAGGATCTGTTCCAGATCAGAGAGAGTGTTTATGATCTCAGAGGGTATAAAATGTTTAGAAAGCCTAAAGTAAGAACTAAAATTAAACAACTTTGCGTTTCTTGTGTTGGGGTTGATGTGTGGAATAAATTAGATCAGGAGCAAAAAATATTGTTCAACAGTGTTAAAGTTTAAGGGAATGTTTAAATCAAATGTGATTAAATATTATGAGTCAAGTCAATGAAAAAAAGGCATAAAATATTAAAGGTTATTATTGTTTATAAAGCAAGAATGGGGATTAGAATATATTCTCATAAATTAAAATAATGGTGTATAAATTATGGTATCGGTATGCTATTTGTTTCACGCGTCAGCTCTGGCAGACGCGTGAAACAAATTTAAAAAACACCGTATGCATTTTCATTCTCATTATTTTTTTTATTTCAGAAATTGCACACAATAATGTACGTGACAACAAGGCTAAACAAAGAGAGTGAAAAGTGCAGTCTGGCCAAATGTAATGAATAAAATCTAACCTCTAATCACACTGTAAAAAAATAATCAAGCTATCAGAGTTGAACCACTAGAAATAATTATAAGAAAAAAAGAACTAGAGACAGCGCCTGCAGCTCACTACAGAGTCAGCGCATTCAGGTCAGCGCGGGTCAAGCGGCCGTATGCAGGAGAAATGGGTTTGTGAACGGACATCACGCGCCTGAATTCGTGCAGCTGCGTACAGCCATGGTGAACAGCACGTCGGCGTCCATCCGCGTACCGTGCAGACTCAGGAAACGTTGAAGAGCCGGAATGAGTTTAGGTGTTAAAACAATGTCGGGAAAGTAAAAATCGTAAAATTGGTAATTTTCAGGTACGTACAAACACTCGTGTTTCTCATGAACGGGGTTCTTGGTGCTCTTGCACGCGGGACAGATTGTGAAATCTTTGATCGCCATGTCGACCAAGTGAAGAAGCGCCATCCTCACTCGGTCCACCGTCTCTTCTGAAAACACCCTCATAGGCAACCGCAGAGACTCCTCGCTTGCTCCGCTTCTGCTCCTCGGGCTCTTCGGGCTCCATGGGTTGAGGCTGCTGCTGCTCGGGCTTCCGCACGCTGTCCTCCGGAGCAGGTTCACGCAAAATCGGAAGTGGACCAAGGATCGATGCCTCCAAAGGATGCTGCTGAGTATCCAGACTCGCGGGAGTGTCTTCGATCCAGGGTCTGAATGGTGCGCGAGCGGAAGCTGTTTCTGGAACCTCCATGATTGTGGGGGAGAGGAGAGGAGAGTCTGCGGAGATGAAACGGTTGCTCGCCGCAAGCCCTTTCTACGCGATGTTGAGGGGTGTGGTTTGATGATGATGGTGATGGTGATGATGATGCAATCACAGCCCGTAACTCGAGTGCGCATGCGCCTCATGTCTAGTCGTGTTTCTTAATATGTTTTTGGGGGGGTGTATTATAGGACCCCAACACGAGCCCGCCCCACCCCCCATCCAACAGCTTGTACGCTTGCATGTCTATGTAGACGTGGGGACATTTTTTTGGTCCTCACTGTTTTTTAGAAGCTTACCAGTTGGTTTTAGAGATATGGTGTGATTTAAGTTTTAGTTAAGGTTAGAGTTAGGACTAGATCAGCATTGGTTATGGTTAGAGTATGGGTTAGGCATAGTGGAGTCACAAAAATGAATGGAAGTCAATGGAGGGTCCTCACTATGATAGAAAGACAGATGTGTGTGTGTGTGTGTGTGTGTGTGTGTGTGTGTGTGTGTATGTGTGTGTGTGTGTTTGCAAGCAAATCAGAACGTCCCAACCACTATTTTGCTCACTTTGAATAATTTTACTAACCACTCTGAGGTCAGAGCAAAAGCTGCTGGCTTGCAAGAGAAGTAAACCAAAAACCAATGTCTTGCTCTTGTAAGAATTCCATTGAGAAAAAAAAGGAGAAGTAAAAAGAAGAAGTCTGCTTTGGTCTTCTTCTTTTTGGTTGTACTATATTTCTCCTCAGCTGTCCATCGGAGCAATTACTTCACCAGTTGTTTATCTCGGCTGAAGCTACAACTTCAAGGCTTAATTCAAAAATTCATGCGAGTGATGAAAATGGGATTAAGGCAGCTACACAGAGATCTGGAAATACAGTCAGATGGTGGAACCAAATTTCATGTTTCCCCAGCAAAAAGGCCACAGACATGAATGTAGGGTTAGTCTGTGAAATCAAATGTGTGTTTTGTTTGTGTGTGTGTTTGTTAATCCAGTAAACCATCAACCAGTTAGATTTGTTTTTGTCTTTTAGCAGATTTCTGCAAGTGCTTTGGCGTCTCAGAAGTTATTATCCTTTTTCTGAGTACGTAAACAAATGTGGTGGTGGCTTTTATGTATTCCAGATAGATTTCCTAGGTTCAGTCAGTTGTTTTATAGGAAGTTATGCTCGAAAGCGGTAACACAACTTTTGCTCCGAATCGAATAGACGACTGCATTAAACAACCTACTGGTTCTGTAAAAAAAGGCTGTTGGACAGAACTCATAGAAACTCACATTTACCCAGAGGCTCTCAGATTGAGAAAACTTGTGAGAATACATGTAATAGCCGCTTAGAGATGGAGCAATATGCCGCTAGCATAGTGGCTAATTGCTAGCATAGCAGTTTGGCCAGTTATATCGATATAACGATATAAAGTCATCTTATATCTTGTTTAAAAATTATACTGTTATTTTAAAAATATCGATATATCGCCCAGCCCTACGTACAAGTAACCTGGTTCATCTCACAAAAAGGAAAAACACACTGGTGAAGTGGTAATTCACCGTGTCACCAACTAATGTAGGAGAGGGAACATGTGAGTGAGTCACCACGGCAGAAAGCCCAGCTTGCTGTGAGAGAGAGTAGCGAGCGATCTGTGGCTGATGAGTGAAAACAAAAGAAAAACATTCGGGACTGAAGCTCCATCAACATCGGCTGGCGACGCGACTGCATTTCTAAATAAAGCAAGTAATTTTGGCAGCGCGTGCAGCCGCAGCTCACGGTTCCGGCAGAGCTATAGAGAGAGAGTTACGACACTCCCATAGACTCTATGGAAAGAATGAATGTGGAAGTCATGTGGTTCATGTAGCGTCGAATAGTTCCAAACAAGCCCCGCTGCTGCATTGACCGCAGTTCATTTTCGGTGTTTCGGAAGAATTTTCTCCAGTAAGTTGATGAAATGTCCTCTTTTTTTGCATTGCGAAGCGTTAGCTAACTGCTTCGTACCAAAATAAGCCAACAATGATGTGTTACGTTGCCAGTTTTAGCTAGATGATAACCTTTAATGAGCTAATTGTTTGCAGCTTGTTGATTGTGAGCAGGAGGGACAAGCTTGACGAGCTGCAGACGGGTTTATTTCAGCTTGTTTGATTCTACGTTTTAAAAATATTCCCCACAGTTTGAAATAGGTTATAAACATTTTACATTATTAGTTTTATTTGGGATTTTTTTGTAAAGTATGTTGCTGGTTGCTGTATCAACACGAACATGCATCAGAAATGGAAGCACACATGGAGAGACCAATAATAATGAAAAATGTGATTGTGAAGACAAGTAATTATTAAATAGTTTTCAGTTAATAATTTTTCCGGATAACACTGACTGCAGCGAACTGCTGAAACATGAGATTAACAGGATTACAAATTCAAGAAGATATGTTGTTCTATTATGTGGACTCAAGTAAGACAAATAGAATTATGATATTTCAAGAACAGTAGTCGAACACAATAACTTTTAAAAATGAGACATTTTACATAAAACTGCTCATTTCCATTTGCTTTATAATATTAGCATTTGCAATTTAGTTATTAACTAAGGAATGACAAGAAATAAGTTTTAAAAATAACATAACTATCAATAAATGAATGTCAAAGAGTTACTAAAACAAAATTCTTATTTAACCATTAAAGGTTAAACTGTGTTGTGTGTCCATCTTCATGTTTTCAAAATGGCTGAGCAGAGAGCAGACCAGAAACAACGGTGGTGTCGAATCCCAGTTGGGTCTGTGATGGAGTGATGCATAACTTGGTAAGTGGAATGATGGTGTGCTGGAGCTGACTGGTTGAAGTAGTTTTTGCCTTCAATTGATCTTTAGTAAAAACATGGCCTATTTTTTTTTCCATGTTGAAAACTTTCTATCGCTGGACCGAATTAATTTTTGTCTGTGCTTTAAGTGCCCCTTCCAATCTTCTAAGGTGTTCTTTTTGACTTTCTTTTTCCTCCCTTTGGTTTTCCAGCTGGGTTCCCTGGTTGCATAGCCTGTTCCTTTCTCCTCCTGGCCCTGACGCCAGCTCCTCATGGCTTCCTGGGATGTCCCCCTCTCCTGATACCATCTCATGTCCCCCCTCAATTTCCCTCATCTCATTTGCCTCACTGCTAATGCTGCTTTCCTCATTCTCTGAAATTATAATGGCACTGTTAGAATAAAGAATCATTTTTAAATAAAAAAAAATGTCTAATATTTAAAAAGATTTGTACCACAGTTTACTTGAGTACAATATGTGTGGCAAGGGCATCAGTTTGTTTTCAGAATTGCTGGGGACAATAACCATACACTTGAGTGGGGTTTAAAAATTGCTGGGGACAATAAAGTAGGCTAGCACAGGGGTTGGCGGCTCTGGAGCCGCATGCCGCTCTTCCATCCATCTGATGCGGCTCTCTGTGCTTGTAAAATAATGAATGGATATTTAAATAAAAAGCTTTATATTTTACTGCATTAATTTTACATCTGTATGCCAATTCTAAATGTAAAGATTGTCTGCGTAAACCTGAACAGGTCCAACCCGGTCTTACTGTGAGACCGGGTTGACGCGTCACGCTTGTGCGTAATCATATGCGCTTCCTGAGCTGGAGGATGTCAGATTCTGGGATTCTCCTCAGACAGGTTCCTGGATGCATCGCCACATTGGAGACAGGAACAAGCACTATTCAGCCAAAGTTTCATAATCAGGTGTGGCAGTGTGAGTGTCCTGTCACAGTGTCCCGATAGATAATGCACCCTGGCTGCTTGGCCAAGGGGTTGTTCCTTTGGCTGACTGGTTAGAGCGTATGACTCTCACCCGGGAGTCATGGGATCGAATCCCGCCCGGGCCCTTGTTTCTCCACCTTGCCACATATTGACGGATAAACTGAAGGATGTTGGTTGTTTTGAAAGAATTACCCCGACGCACACTGATGCGCATGGATGAGCTGACATTTTAATCGTTACGCACATCGCAGAGGTGACTTGATTCCCATCAGAACATCAGAGCTTTATACTGGACAAGAGTTCAGCGCGGCTCGGAGTGCCCACAGTGGACAGTGGGCTGAAGATCTGAGGGGTTCGCAGCGCTGTGCAGAACCACGGTGCATGCGATGATTTCCTCCCACTGAAGCGGTCTGGAAATCCGGTCTCTCTGAGGGATGTGTCACTTGGAAAAATGTTCTTTTTATGAAATTATGAAACTTTGGCTGAACAGCGCTTGTTCCCGTCTCTAATATGGAGACGCATGACGCATCCAGTCTGAGGCAGAATAGCTCTTCAGCTCATAAAGCACCTGTAGAGACATTTGATTACGCACAAAGTTTATGTGGAGCAGAAGTGGTCGGGCCACGGCAGGTGAAATGTTCCTAGCCTACATGAAGTGTAATGTTACTGGACACGCTGGTCTGGTTGGTTAGACCAGTGTTTGAAGTGGAACACACACACACACACACACACACACACACACACACACACACACACACACACACACACACACACACACACACACACACACACACACACACACACACACACACACACACACACCAATTAAAATAATGCTGATAGCGTGGACTAGAAGACAGGTGATGGTTTACGTATTTAAATGATGATCAGGCTGCTGTAAAATGTAATCTCCATCCACATCCAGACAGAATTATCCTCTATTCTGTCTCTATTTGCTCTGCTCTTGTCTGGGCTGACGTAGCTGATGGTGCGCACGACGCGCCTAACTAGCGGCTGATGCACATTTTACACATTTGGAGAGGTGGGCTGGATGCTTTGCTTTGACTGGAAGATGGTCCACTTAACGCACGGGTGTAGACTACATATTAATGACAAATGAATGAAAATTAAACTGGGAGTTTTTACTTCATATTTTATAAATAAAAATGACAGGGGAACACATTTATGACGTCTTTTTAAACGAAATTGTCTAGCGCGTCCTGCCTGCTTCACTAAGTCACTGCTTATTAAGGTCCGTCCAGAATTACCGTGGCCCACCCAAAAATAAAAACCTGGTGCCGCGCCAGTTATAAACCTCTGCAAATGGTTGTTCTTCACTTTATCAAACTCAGACTTTGTACAGCTAATGTCAAGATGTAAAATTATGAATTCAATCGAGCTCTTCCGTCCCTCCCTCTCCTGCTCTCCTGGAAACCCGACATCGACTGTCAGAAGCGGGAGGTGAAGAAGATGAGGCAAACAGAGTGAGTGCGACATAAAGAAACCAGACTGGTGTGGAGGTGAGCAAAACAGCTGGAAAAGTGTGGGTGTTGAATCCCCCACGGGTGCGACGCCCATGTGAGCGACCAGAACCGGCTGCTGTCACCTGGTTGTGAGCAGCTCTCTGCTGTCTGAGGGTAGGCCCCGCCCACAACGCTGCGGCCGCTGTGGCTCCCAGTGTTTTCTTTACTGTGGGAAACGGGTAATAATGGCTCTTTGATGGGAACAGGTTGCCGACCCCTGGTATAAGATCTGAGCTGGTAAAACAAAAATCCTCATCAGCAGGCTTTTTTTAAAGTGGGGGGGACACAGCTGCCAATCACACATTTTGCTGGGGACATGTCCCCGGCGTCCCCGGTTAAAATGACGCCTATGATGTGTGGTCACTGGTCAGTGGATCAACATGCAGTGGGTCTGCTGTACTTCTCACTGCAGGATCCTTCCTCCTCCTTGGTTCAGGGCGATGAACAAACAGGATTGGACCAGCATCAGCCCTGAGTCTCACCTTGCCTCTCCTAGTCTTAGTAAACTGTCCCTCCTCAAAATGTGCCTGTAGAGTGGTGTATTAGTTTATTTTCTGCAACATTTAACTGTTTAATTGCAGCATTGTGCAGTTGAGCTCATAACATGTAGAGCCTTGACAGAAATCATTTGAGGGTGCATTTAAACTCACTGCACACAGCTTTTTGTTGTGATCTCTGGTCATGGTGAGGTTGCTTCTGCTGACTTGAGCCAACTATTTTCTTCCTCTCTCTGCATCTTTGGGGATGCCATACATTCTGATTCCTCTCTAACACAAATTGCTACTTCAAAGCGTGTCGTAACTCTCTCTATAGCTCAAGGTTCTGGGAGAAAGAAGCGGGCATGCCCGTCCCATCAACAGCAGGTGGAGTTCACCGCTCCTCCCATCTCCTGAGTCGAAAAAAGCACATTGGCTCGGATTATACAGATGGGATACTGTGTGTGAAATAACGCCAGTTAAATTATTACTTAAGTGTTGTTTGTGTGCATGTTAATGCTAAAATTAATATAATCTGTTTTATTTTTTCTCATAAGCCCTACACACTGTGCCTGGTGTGCGTTTGGAGAGTGCAGGCACTGGTTTAGCGTAAGAGATTGGAGGTGTGGCATGAGAGAGTGTGAAGAGGGTCAAATGCGTGTGTCTCACGCTCAGTGCGTGAGAGTTGGCAGCCCTGGCCAGACGCCATTTTTAACTACAGCAAAAAAACTACAGTGTCCCGTGGTGCAGTCTGCATTTCCGTCTTTTTTCTGATTGGTTATGTTTGAGCTGGCTAGTCCCGCCCCTCATGTGCCTCTCTGCCTGTGAGTAACCAGACTAGTTCTCTGTGCAGAATCTAACAGAGGATGAGTCTGGCAGGTCAGGCTATGTTTCTCCCTGCTAGGTGTCCTTGTCCTCCCTGTCCCTTCCATACCCTATCTTCCTAGTCTCCGATCCCCTCATTTATCATTCAGGTTTTTTCTTTATTTCTTATTTGGTGCATGTATTATCCCTAGTCGTTCCCTCTTCAGGGTTTAGTTTATTATGTTTTCTATTTTGTCTTCAGATTCCCTTAGTCTAATCTCATGTTTTACTTTTGGTTTTAGTTACCTTTTAGTGTATTTCAGCATTTAGTTCTATGTTACTGTGTCTTATTGTTTATTTGATCAATTTTAGTCATTTAGTGTGTTGGATTGCCTCCGCTCCCATCCCTCAGTATAACCAGCCACACCTGTAGGTCATTGTAATCAGTAATCATCACACCTGTTCCCTGTCTTCACTCACCTCCTCAGCAGTAGTCATGTCCATAGCTCCTTGTGTTTTTTAGATCCTCCTGCTCCACAGCTTAAAATAAACTTTTGGATTTTTAAACCTACCTAGCTGCCTCCTGGATTTCCTGCAATTGGTTCCTACAATATCACCAATTGCATGACACTTAGAATAAAAAGAATCAGATGGATGGCTTCTAACAAATTAAATCAGGTCTTTCTAGCCTTTTCTGAAGCTGTGGGGCACTTACTTAATTAGTGCATTTGCAGCGGTCTCCAGTAGAAATGAACGTCATGTAAGTCGTATTTGGGGGGTCAGATGCACTTGTTTCAGGAACTAATAGAATGCCACATCAGAGGAAAGCTTAACGGCAGGATTTAGAGCTTTATTTCCTGATATTTTGACAAATCTCTTCTGACTGGATACCAGCAACACAACACTATGACTGACACCATTTGCTTTGTGACATTGATGTTTTATCTTCACAAATAACATAATTGAGCTCTGTTGTGTGGTGGAGTTGCTATTGCTAACTGTTAGCTTACAGAGAAGCATTCTCTGCTGTTTCCTGGAAGCTAAACAACAACAGCCTTCTGCGTCATGAGTCGAGATGGGGGGGTGCATCAATGTTCAGTGACAGTGTGATGTACATCTGTCAGGCTTTTCAAATCCTAGAGTTTCACTGTCTAATTTCTATCAGAATCTAATGCAGCAGATTGGTGTAGGAGACTATTTTCATGTTCAGCCTGCTTGAAAAACTCAGGGTGACCGATTGTAATCTGATTGTAATCTGAAAGAAGTAAAAAAAAAGTTTATTAGTGAATATTTGTGGTGAACTTCTTTGGTTTCTTGAAGTTTGGTGCTTCTTGTCCAAAGAGCTTTGTTCTGACTGGAATATGGGAGTTAATTTTATGAATTGTAGCTGTCTATTGTTCCTTAATGAGCAGAAACTACCTATGAATATCCCTCTTCCCTACCCCGATGAGTAGCCTCTGAGGGAATCGCTGTATTGATTAGATGCAAGGATCCTTTGTCCTTCAGGTAGGTGTAAGTGGACTGCAGAGCTTTGACCTGATGAGGTGGCTCCGCTGTGTTGTGTCATGCACTTATGTAGTTGTTTACTTTATTAGTGAACCACATATTTTAATCTTGAAACTTTTACTGTAACTTTATATCCAGAGGTACATTCAGATTTTAATATGTAGAAGCCACACCTGTGCACAATGTATTGAGATTTGGATGCAAAGTGACCTGCTGACAAACAGAACTGGAGACTCCAAAAAATACCAAATAAAAACTTAAGAATAAACAAACCAGCACCTCCAGCTTCCTGGCATCGTTCAAACTGGCACACATTTGGATGTGCTGTACACAGTGATACGGGCGGGTACTCGAGTCATGCATCTGTGCTCTAAAAACAGGAGCAGCGAGTCAGCAACATCCAGGTGGTTCTGGTTTACCCTCAGTTTTCACTCCTCTCATTGCTCTTTTATCTCCCTCACTTTCCTCCCTTTGTCTCACTGCTCCTCACCCCCTTGTTGTCTCACTATTTGTCCTTTCTCTTCAGCTAAAAATACCTGCTGGCCTGTCACTATAACAGATCACCTTAGAGGAAATTTAGGTCCAGCATTAGACAGTGTTTGAAACAGCAACAACACACACACACACACACACACACACATGCCATGCATCTTGGATCAGTGGATTAGACTTTCTGTTCATGCAAAAAGACTGTGCACATGCTTGAGACACAGGTGCAGCGATCGTACGAGGCTGACAGAGCTGTTGTGGAGTCGACAACGAAGGTGCGATAGTTACTTCAGGTCACAGCAGTTGGAGAACAGGAATAACAAATATTGTCTCACTTACTCACACAGACAAGGCTGCACCTGTGCTCTGCTGTTCAAAGTAGCAGGAATATATGTGTGTGTGAGAAAACTGCTGGGTGGAGTGAGGCAGACAATGAAAATATGTGTGAGCAAATGTCCACAAGGGTACGTGTGAAAAAGCTTTTTTTTCCTATGTAAGAGGGAACGTTAAAGGGAGAGTGTGAAAAAGAGCGGGCTTCGACGGGCCACGCTTGTGACTCGTAAGAAAATTAAATAAACAACAACTTCTCACTCCTGCTTTCACACTCGATGTGCAACTCAGCCGAGTCTGACGGAGACGGCGCTGGGTGTCACTGTTCAGGGCGCAGGAGAATTTTCCTTCTTGTTTCTTGTTCCCATAGCAACTGCATGGTGACCTGTGGCGACCCTGAAGGACTAGAGATGAGATATCGTTTTGCACGTGTCTCTGGAAAATTCATAACTGGGTTATTGATCTGTGTTGATGGTAAAGATGTTTGTACAGATGGAGCATGAAGCAAGGTAATTGATGGACATGCAGCAAGTGCTATAGTCTGGGTTCATTTCTAATGTTTACAGCTCTTGTTGTGATTGTAGCATTCAATATTTGTTTTCTTGTCTTCGGTGCAACCCCTCTTTTGAATTTTTTTCACATTTCCTCACCGTTTCGTGCCTGCTGCTCTCTCGCTGTACACCGGCACACGCCACAGCTCTGCTACCTGTACTTTGATGGGCCCTGTTGTCTCATTATCAGAGTGACATTTATGCAGTCCTGCAGAGCCATCTGGATGCGTCCCACACACATGTGAGAGAAACCAGCCTGGGTCTGGATCTGACTCACATCAAACAGCCTCTCTGCCCACACACACACACACACACACACACACACACGAAATACAGAAGGCACAAACAGAGCGGTTTCCAGGAGCTAATATCTGACATTTAACAAGTAGTGAGGTGATAGAGAGATGCTTCACACTTGAGACTTTCCAGTCACAACAGTAGAGGCTCTCAGAAAACAGCTGCATGTAAAACAGTGGACAGCTATGGAGGAACAACAGAGAATAGTGGCATCTTTTACCCCTACTTCACACTGGAAGCTTTAGCGGCGCGGAACATCGGCAGAATATCATTGCTTCTAATAAAATCCATAATAGTCTATGGGGTTATTCAAAGCAGCTGCAACGTGGAAAATTTCAGGCCCGTTCCCGATGTGGCAAGCCGTGCTGCTTATCATAGGATCGGGTTCTATTTTTGCCATGAGCTGCTTCCGGAAAACACGTTTTCAGTGTAAAACCTCCGGTAATTTTCAAACTAACAGACTTATCTAAGTGCATTACCTCCATACGTGTGACCTTACCACTTATTTACTCCCAGCATCGATGTGCAAGAGAGATGTGCAACGGTGTGTTTTTAATGGCTGTAATCCTGGCAGTAAAGAGGAACAACGTCGTATATGACATCAAACAGCGATACCAAACGTGATTTCTTTCTTTTTGGTTTAATGGCAGCCAATCAAACCGTGACCTTTGACCTTGCAGGTCCAGCGTGGAGCACGGCAGAGATTCTCCCGTTGTGTACTGGCACACAGTGAAACTCACAAGTACATCATTCCGCTGCCTTTCCACACCGCTGATACCGCCGGCGTGGAGCGGCATGTGATTTCAAAACTGTATGATGTGTGATTGCATTAGTGTCCATGTAAACATACACCAGACAACCCCACAACAAACGTAAAGCTTTTTAATTGCACCACGGGTTGGAGTTAAATGGTATAGATCAACCAGACATCAACTAGAAATGATAATAAATATGATAGTCCAGGAAATCCCCTAGATCAGGGATTCCCAAAGTGTGGTGCGCGCACCCCCAGGGGTGCGCGAGCTGCCGCTAGGGGGTGCGCGAGGTGAAAAGTGTAATGGCTGCGGAGCTCAGAGAAGTCTGTCATATGTCACCATTAGCGTAGAAACTCATTTGTGGGTGGGCCAAAGAAAAAGTAAGTGGGCACAATAAATGTAATTGAAAACAAGTATATTTTTGCGCGCGTGTGTCCTCCACATGTGCCCTAACTTCATAATAATAATAATGCGCCGAGCTTCAGCACTCTGGCCTGCGCACGCCGATATGTTCCGTATTTGATCATTTTTAACGGTGTTGGAGGAATCTGAAGGTGGCGAGTCATTCTGGCAGATTGTAATTAACACCTGTCTCATGCAGGTGTTCTGACATTGTAAACCTCACACACAGAACATTGTGGATGTAACAAAATAACAAGAAATGATTCCCATTCAGGCTATTAACAGCGCGCTGAAGATCTGAAGATCTGAAGTTCAGAGTGCGTCTGTCAGAGGTCAGACGCGTTCCGGCTGAACCACGGCTCACGGGTGCACAAAAGAGCACATCTGGGCTGGGCAGAGGTAATTTTACAACATTGGTTTAAAGCGAGACGTGGTGCCTTGAGCGGCTGTGCCGCGCGCGCGCGCACACACACACACACACACACAGATTCAATAAGCGCACACGCTGCTTTAACTCCGGCGCGCCGTCAGACTGAAGGCAGAAATGAACGCTGCCTCCACCGTGATAAAAACTTTTAAGAGGTTATTTTTCATTCAAGGTCAAATTAAGATATTAGCTTCTGGGATGAGTCGGGTCCGCTCCAGCCAGTGACTCCTCATGAACCTGACCACATCTCATGTTACTGCAGCATTTGTTATTCCAGTCCACATGACAGCGGATCACAGATTCAGCCACACCATAAAACAGCAATAAGTCGGTCTGAGGTAAAAGTGAACATCATGGCTATATCTTGTCCCCTATTGACATTTGATTACGCACACGTAGGTGATCAGCTCAGGTTTACGCAGAGCAGAAGGAAGGAGAGCGCTCTGGCCGCACAGGTTAAACGTTCCTACTTTAAGAAAACCATTAAATTGCATTGTTTATGTGCTACCTGGGCACTCTAAATATTTATTTAAAATGAAATCAAAGGAAATTGTAATGGTATCGAATGTTTATTAATTACTATTTAAAAAATGAAAGTGATGGGGAATTTTTATGCATATATATATATATATATATATATATATATATATATATAGAGCCATGCCCCGATGTGGGGACGGGGGGGGGGGGGGGGGGGGGGGGTGCGTCGACATGGTCGGGACTTAGAAGGGGGTGCGCGGCTAAATAAGTTTGGGAACCACTGCCCTAGATCATAATAAACCAGACCGCATCACTACGGATGTTAACACAAATTATTATGAGAAGATAAATGTAAATGAAAGGAGCACGACTTTGTTCAGCAACGCTGGTCTACAAACACTATAACGCGAACAGAATGGCCTGCATTGTGCCGTCGCTCGCGCTGCTCCTAATTCCTAGAATCACAAAAGATATCTGAGAAATCTGTTTGTGGTCAGGTGTGTGTAATGTGTACCGCAGTGTGGATCCAAAATCAGCAGAGGACAGACAGAAGGCCTGTGTGACTCACAAACAGATAAGCCTGAAGACTATGAGAGGGTTACTTCATAAACTCTGCATCTTGCCTGATTTTCCTGGTTTCGAAGAGAACACTATGACTGTTGCTCAACATTTGTGTAAAGCCTAAATACAGTTTCACTATGACTCTGTCAGTGCAGCAGGCTATAGAAGAGCACAAGTGCACACGCTCAAGCACACAGACGGGTGAACCAATAACTGTGAGTTACTGGCAGATGAATGCTACTGGTGTGGTGTGAAAGGTGCATGAACACTAGATTAGTGTCATCACAGAACTGGAAGCAGAATGCTATGGTGATGTTCAAAGGCATGCTAAAGCTCTGCTGCATGCAAGGTAGGCCTCACTCCACCCGCCTCAGCCATCCATCTCCTCCCCTCCTACCTTATCTCATTTATAATTGATTGCTCCCACTGTACCAACTTAATTTGCTGCCTGTGAATAATGAATGAGACACAGAGAGGACGTGCTTTTTCCTCTGTTATGGAAATTTTATATTTCATTGCGTTGAATCCTGTTAACAAATGTCCTGAAGCATTCTGACACACACACACACACACACACACACACACACACACACACACACACACACACACACACACACACACACACACACACACACACACACACACACACACACACACACACACACACACACACACACACACATTCTTGTCTCACTCATACACACACTGACTCTCTCACACAATGACCTCACTCCCATTCTTATCTTTCTATCTAAATAAAGTCTGTGACCAGATGTTCGGGGCATTTTACCTCGTGCATATGCCACAGGTATAACTTGTTGACTTGTTGTCTCATTGTCTCCTATTCTCTTCGACTGCAGGAAATGGGTTATTGATAAACATATTGATAAAATCCCTAACATCCTCTCTGTTAGTCTGATGCCCGATTAGCCGGTTACAGTACATCTATGCTATCTGTGACCAGGCATGGGGTTCCCAACAAGGGCCAAAGGAGTAATGCCAAAAAGTCATGATGCCTCAGGGAGGCAGTAAGGAAAAGAGCCAATTATTCCAAGTGATTGGCATCGTTGAAGGACTTACCAGGAAGGAGGGAGTGCGTGTTTTTAAGGTTTGAGTGAGGCACAGAGGCAGTTGTATGTAAATGAACCTTGTGACAGGGTGAATGCATAATTTCCCAGAGCAATCTCATACTCTTCACACATTCAGACACAACATACTGTACCTTGGACACATTCACGTACACTCAAATACCCACACTCACCGAGACAAACTGTTCTTTGGCACAGTCAGACATGCTCTTTGAGGTGCACGCCATGTGATGCACATTCTGCTTACCTCCTCTACACAGCTCAATGGACTTTCAAGCTGCGTCCAACTCACACACACACACACACACACACACACACACACACACACACACACACACACACACACACACACACACACACACACACACACACACACACACACACACACACACACACACACACACACACACACACACACCCTCAGCCGAGATTATTAATAGTATGTTTCAGTTCCACAAAGCACCAGAGAGTTTCAGCTGAAGCAATCTGGATCTCAGAAGCCAAGGAGGATCAAAAAACATCTCAAAAACGGTCTCGCCCTCACTGAAGGAGCTGTCCTCTATCCATCGGATTGTCCCCATCAACTGGACAATACTCGCAAGATCATCCATGATAAATATAAAATAAATAAAGGTGTGGATCAGGAGGGTGAGGTTTCAAATCACTGTGCTGCCGGAGAACGATGTGGTGCACAGAAGGATCTCAGTGTGGGCATCAGATGACATGTCAGCTGTTCTGCTTCATGCAACCTGATGGAGTGATTGTGTGTTTGTTCTTGGAAGAGCAGAGATGATGACAGAGATGATGGCACTGAGATGATAATGTGGGGGAGAAGGACAGAAGTGAAGTGATGGTTAAATGTGAGGAAAACTATGGTTTTGTTGAATCCAGTGCCATTTTCATCTCTACTGTCTGCAATGTCTGGACACGTTTATAGAAACAACTCATAAATTGGAGACCCTGAGTGTCTGAATGAACACCGAGACAGTCTGAGACATAATAAGGCTTTATCTAAAGCTGTGGATGGATAGTGTTATGTAGAGATGTATGAAGGTTTTTGAGAAAAAACAGGAGAGTTAGAGTGAGTGAGAATGAGAGACGCTACCGTAGGAAGCTGCAGGGGGATGCAGGGAGAACGCAAGAGGGATGGAGGGAGAATACATGAGCAAGAGAGAGTGCGAAGGAAATAAATAGAGACGGAGAGAGCAGGAGGAGTGGGAGAGTGTAAACAGCAGAAGGTTCACTGGGTTCAGTGTGCAGTAGAGGAGCTGAAGGATGAGCGTCAGAACTCAAAGACTGGGGAGCTGCATAGTGGTGTGACTCACACACTCATCTATACATTCACACACAGGCAATCGGAAACATGCAAAAGCTGCTTCATTAAAGCAGCACAAGGGCAAGAGGCAGTCTGACACAAAAGTAACAAAACATGTGTAAACAAGTGACCTGTTGACCCTAACCCTAACCACCGATAGGCTAAATGTGGGTGGTGATGTTTTCCCCTGTGCATGTGTGTGCATGCACCATCTCCCCATAACCATCGGACAGATTTTAGCATTTACTGGATGTACTTGTACAACTGATTCATGTTTGGAGTCGGTATGATTAAAGAAATCCTCCAGAGCTATATAAGTTACCCTAAAGAACAGCTAAAACTCACTAGACCTGACTGATACTGAGCTAATACTTGGTGTTATTTTTGGTAAAGGGTCACCCCAACATATCCACCCAATGTAATGCGCCAGGAGATCACCTACAACTGAGGGGCCTTTTGAGTGCAGTTCAAGATGGCGACCCCAGCTGACCAACCCAAGCCAGTTTTGTATGTTAGTAGGTGAGAGTCTTCCACCAGAAATACTCACAAGACCTTACAAGAGTTTTCAGCATAAAGCATTAAAATTCTGGTATCAAGGTTAATAGTAGCGATGCTCGACATCGACCTTTTTACCTAAATAAAATATACCGATATTGTCTGACTCTTAATTTTTGATACGGATGTAAACCTATACCGATATGTGTGGCCCCCTCTCATAAAAAAGAAGAATATAAACATTTATACTACTAACATCACATATCTCCCACGCTTGAACTTTAAACACTTTCTGTGCTAAATGACAACTCCATCAATTTAAGTTAGGAACAAGAAAAGTTCCATATTTATTTTATCTCCAACTGCAGCTGAATCTCATTCTCTCTAAGTGTGACTCTAAGATGTGAGTATTAGTTGGTCATGTAGTTTTTATTTCTCTGTATTTTGCAGCTATGGTGATAAAACATTTATAAGGATCTTCGGAAAAGAAGAACAGCCCTGGGAGAAGAATCCTGTTCTTGCTTTAGTTATTTGTTAGCTGTCTAGCTACGTGCTGTGATCACTGCGTACGTTCACTACAGAGGGCTAATTTCTGCTTCCCAAGTTGTGGCAAATAAACTGAAATATCTCAAGAATCAGTTATATTTTTGCATTTTGAGAGAGAGAAAAGTAGCTGATGAGTTGGGGTGATCTTGTCATAAAAGACTGAAAACCACTACAGATATTTTCTGATATAAAGTTTTATTGCCGATACTGGCGGATATTGATAATATCGGGCATCTCTAGTAAAAAGTAAACATGCATGCCTTTGATGAATGACACAACCAGTCATGATAGATATTCACAGGTTGGGTTACACACTTTTATCTCACTTTTCTTGCAGACTTAAATTCAAAATGGAGACTGAGCTGCCTCCCCAGTATATCAGTCACAATGAGTCAAAATGATACCATGATCCACTCAGTCCAGGTTGTTGGTTTTTCTCCACATGAGTCACTAGATCTCATTTAGACATAGAAAAAAACAAAAACAAAAGACAGCCGTGCAAAACTGACATCACAAATCACTGCATTAACCTAAATTTAGCTGTTCCAAACACACAGATTTACAGACCCTAATGCACACAACATGCCAAAAGTCAAGAGTTTTTTATTTGTTTTTAAACTTATTTAAATAAAATGTGTTTTTAAAAACATTTAACAGGTTGGTGTAACTTGCAGATCCCCTGCTGGCAAGGACAAACAGAAACCCTATTCATCAACTACCACTTCCACTTTACTGCATTTTGTAATAAATCTGTAAAGGCAAAAATCTGTTT
>NC_091755.1:55617484-55657484 GCF_043380555.1 Nothobranchius furzeri | reverse complement strand
GAAGACACGGCTCTGGTCTGATGAAGCCAACAGGACCACATCATCTGCAAAAAGCAGAGACCCGATGCTAACACCCCCAAAACGGATCCTCTCACCACCATGGCTGCACCTCGCGATCCTGCCTATAAAACTAAAGAAGAGAATCTATGACAAAGAGCAGCCTTGGTAAAGTCCAGCTCTCCCCAACTTACTGCAGGCAATACACATCAAGCTCTGGCACTGATCAAACATTTAGACGTACGTTTATTTTTTGTTTATCAAATCTCGCTTCATTCTCATGTTGGTGTTGACAGGTTCAAACAAGCAACCTTCCATCTGGCAGACAACTGCTCCTCCCACTGAGCCAATGACCAATAAAAAATTAACTGGGGATTAGAAATGCAAGGTAAACTGGACAAAAACCTAAATTAATTTCCTTTAAAATATCGTATATGAAACATTAGCGGTTCCTAGTTTAAGGCATTCCTAACACTTTTGTACGTTATTAATTTGATGTGAATGAACATACTGTTAATCTACAGTATGTTAAAATATATGCTAAGATGTTTTCACAATAATGTTAGTATTATAAATAAATTATTACAATAAAAAAAATTCGAAGTAGATGAGCCTCTCACCTACATGGCAATACATCTGATTCTGGTTCTGATGACACTGCGCTGCCTTGTGCTGACTGAGCAGCTTGAGTCTAATTTCAACAGCCAGTCAAATAAATCAGATTTAGACTTGCTGCTCTTGTCTTCAGGTGTGTTTCTTGTCAAGAATACATACTCATCAAATTAATAATGCTAACTTATGTGCAGTGAGTTGTTGAAAACGTCAGCTGAGCAATCAATAGAGAACTGAACTGCTGCAAAAGGTGAAAACAAGCATTTTAAACAAGTTCAATGGGAATGAAATTATTTTTGCTTTAGCTCGTTTAGCTTTGTGTTTTCTTTGTTTCTGGATAGCCTAGCTTTTGTGAAGAATTGTTCCCTAAAAATAAAGTTTGAGAACAAGTTGAAAACCAGAATTTCTTTCTTTTTTATGTGGCGCCAATTAGTTTAACAAATTTATCTCATCTCAAGAACAAAAACATCTACATCTTCTCAACATTTAAATTTATCCTGGATTACATCACAAAGATTTTTATGATCTCAACTGACCCATCTGCTTTTGTGACCTTTGAATTTTTTCTCCTGCTTTATACATCTACTAGCAGCACATAAAAAGAAAAAAAAAACTAAACAGCAAACAACTTTATTCCACAAAGAAGAGCCTAGCTCTCTATATTCTTTGTTGTTTTCTCTGTCATATTCTCCTGTAATACAAATGAATGTTGTTGCGTGTCTGTGTTTCTCTTATTGCATGAGTCCCCTAACCTTTCTCACCATCCACGGCTTCACAGTACCTATCCCTGAGGGCCGATCGATAGACTGCAACAGCTTTTCAATGAAATCTTCTCTGTGCTACTAGAGAAAAGAAACGCCGTTCAATCGAACCGATAACTCTCTCCCTGTGTTCCTTTAGATTGCTCTCTCTCTCTCCCCTTCTATAAATACAATCTCCCTTACTCTGTTTTGTGCTTGGTGCGAGGAGGATGATAGGGAGGCGGCATAGGCAGCAGTCAGAGTTCACGGCTGGAGGCTTGTTTGATGATCAGTGGGGGGGATAGGAACCATCACGCCACAGGCATTGCAAATTACCTCTGAGTAATGCAAAGGAGATAAAGCAGACGGCGCTGGGAGAATGAGGGGTGAGAAACAGGTTGGCGCACTCAGTCTGTTGGTTGGTATGAAGAGAAATAAAAAGGTAGAGATGTACAGCTATCAAATGTAAAATGATGCAATCAATAACTCAAGCCTCCACATCATTCAACTTCCAACCTTGAAACTGAGTCTTCGTGAGCTTGATGGCCCACACATAATTGACACGTGTATAGAAATGAACAAGCTGGTGGTAGAAGCTGTACGTTTGAGAATACTGAAAATGTATTTTTTTTTTCTGAAACATTTTGTCAGCCTCCTAAAATATCATCAAACCCTGTCACACTCGGTTTGGGATTTTCCAACCATGTCCTTAACTTCTGTTGTGTGCATGCAGCAACGTCACACACAGTCCCAAAGAACATCAGTTTGCATTGAATCAATAATTCTGTTACCAAATCTCATGCTATACAATGCACTTGACAGACTACTGCACCTTTGATGCCATAACATGTTGACAGGTCATTTCTTTAGTTTGTCTTTCAGAGTATTTACCAAAACTAATTGCAATAGGCACGTGCTACATTTGTCATTTTTGTCTACTGAGCCATCAATTAATAATGTGTAACATCCTCTGATCTCAAACCTGAACATAGCCATTTATAACCTTCTGTTGAGAGAGCAAAGACTGTCATGATACATTTTTTTTTGCGATTTTTTTTCTATTTTGTGACTTTGTGATATTTCATTGTAGCAGTCTTTTCTACACAGATGTTTGTCATCTGTCCCAACACACAGGGCTACCAACTTTCATGCATTGAGCATGAGACACACGCACCTGACTCCGTTGACACTTTTACGCCACACATCCAATTTCTCATGCTGAAAAAGCAAATTCCCCTTTTCTCACTGACAGTGGAGGGAAGTCACATGAGCCCCCTCCACCCACCACATGGCACTGCCATGACTTGACGTTCTCACCTGTTTTGGTAGAGCTGCAGTGTCAAATTCCTTTGTGTTCTTAGCATTTTTAGCCAGAAATGTTCATGATGTCATGTGAATGCTGATAGTTTGTTGGATAAAATTAGGGCTGCAGCTATCGAATATTTTTGTAATCGAGTACTCTATCGAATATTTTTTTCGATTAATCGAGTACTCTAATAAATTACCCTTTTGTGTTTGTAAACCATTATATCATATATTGATGAGCCAAGATGGCGTCGAGTATGGCTGCCTCGTCGCGAGCTCCACCAAGTTCCAACATTACACGCTCCATACTGTACATTAATGCCACTGTTTTGCACATACCAACCTCTGTACATTTTATATCTCTTATCTTATTGTTTATTCATTTGTATACTTAGATTAGCCATTTTTATATTTTACTTGTTTTTACATTACTGTATTTTTGCACAACTCTGTTGCTGTGAAGCTCGCACACAAGAATTTCACTCGCATGTACTGTACCAGTGTACCTGCACATGTGACGTGACAATAAAAGTGATTTGATATCAAATAGCATGTTATAATTATGAAAGAACTCTTAAAATGAGCAAGCAATTGCCAGTTATTCTTCAAGTTTTATTCAAAATTAGTTTGCATAACTTCAGCACTTCAACTTTACTTCACAGTAAACAAATGCCTGTGCAAAAAATAAGTAAACAACCTGAGCCGATTTTCCCCTCGTGTGAGAATCTGCTAGCCTGCAAGCCAGACAAAAACTAGGAGGATAACGCTGCGAGCGGCTGCGGCCCAAACAGAACCAGAACCGCTCACGGCGCAAACAGCTCGCCGGCTGTTTCCCTATAACACACGTCCGTTTTAATTTCTACACTTTTTTTTCTCACACTAACAAGGATTGCCAAAAGCATGTTTGCTGTGGTTTTGTCAAATTATACTGATCACAAAACATTTATTTACTTTCTTTCGTTTTCCTCCGCCACTCATAAATACCCGTGTCCTCCTGCAGAAACCCCGAGGGACAACAGACATCAATAACACAATAGAAAGTCCGACATATTGTGTAAAAACTGCTATTTTTAGCACATTTTAAGTCCGACGTGTTGCTACCAGATGTACGGTGTGAGCTGAAACTGAGTGCTACAAACGAAAAAGTCGCAGTGTCCGCAGAATATATAGAAAAACAGGCTAAAAAGCATTATCTTGTAGAGGCTCTGAGTCCGCTTGCAGAAGTGACATTTACAGGTGCTGCAGCATGGAGGATGTAGTGGTGTGGTGTGCTAAATCCATTTTACAGTATTTATACTGGACTACGTTTTCCGTCTTACGACGTGAAAGATGGTCCCACAACTTTGACTTTTTCTGTCTTTTTCGCACTCCACCGGGGTCCACGTTGTTAAGAGAAAGTTAAGTTATATTCGCTACTCGCGTGTGCATTCAGTCCAGTGGGCATGTGCGTCACTTATTTCGGTCCGGGTGAAACATGACCCCGGGCGATTGCAAAGCCACGAATTAATTAAATATGAATTAAACGAATCCTCGAGGCAGAGAATTTGACTCGAGGATTTTTTGTACTTGAATTATTCGAGGTACTCGAGGAATCGTTTCAGCTCTAGATAAAATGTTGCAATACAAAGCTCTCAACAAGCATGGTGTTTTCCTGTTACATTGCTTTCCTCTCTTCTATTTGGATATGCATTTTTTGTTTGCAGAGACATAATTACAGCCAAGGCCTATTGATGCACCCATATCAGAAAAACAATGAAAAACTCTGAGACATTGCTCCAGTAGCTTCAACTCCATAGAAATGGGGAAATGTAAACCTGATTTTGTCGCATTTTGATGTAAAATAAAGTGAGTTAACTGATTTACTGATACAGTTAAAATGATGCACATTAGAATCATAATTAGTCTTACAGATTAATTATGATTGGTTGAGAGAAATTGCCATTATAGCATTGCTTCTGGCCTGTTGGTTTAATAAGGATACTACAGCTGAAGAAAAAGACAGAGGCTATAAACATTAAAGCTAATATATCCACATTCAGTAAAGAGGAAACTGTTGAAGTAGCGCTCACAGCTCTATTGAGTTGTCAACTTTAATTTTGTGAAATATTAATAATTCTCATATTTGGTAATGGTGTTATCAAGACCAGACTTAGGAGGGCAAAACTAATACCGTAAATCCTCTAATACAGGCCCGGGCCTGTATTTGACTCAAGCTCATCAAGCTCCAGGCCTTTATTGGAAGGAGGGCCAGTATTAGAGGCAGGCCTCTGTTTCTATTTGAGCAAAATGAACTAATGGTTCACTGGAGTTTTTGACAATTAAAATTGCGCCCACATTTTTAAAGTTAAACACATTTCTTTTAACAACGGTAGTTTCTGCTTCAGCCCTCTCCCCCCTCCCCCTGCGCAGCAGCCGCAAACTCACTGATGCGCCTGCAGCCTCTCGGAGTTCCTGCTGCTCTAAACATTAAAATAATTATTTCATTTTCTGTTCCTCACTTCTGATGACCTTCAATGGTGTCTGTTTGTTGCAACCACCAGGTACAAAAACTAACTTGTTTTTATTTGACTATTTTTCTGTCCTGCCTGTTTATTATCTTCCTGCATCTCCTCGCAATCCTAAAGAAAAACTGCTACCTGGGTTCATATATATTCACCTCATGAGTTACCTTTGAACTGCAGTTCTAAAAGATCTACCGACCGCAAAAACAGCGGAGCGCTCGCTGTTTGGCGGCCGTATCAGTGATCAGTGCGTCGGAGGACAAGGTGATGCGCGCAGCGCCCCGCTCCACAGCACGCAGCGAAACGCATCAGGCGCAAGTAAAAGACAGAAAACATTAAAGGAAATGAACTGACATGAACGATCGCGTGTTAAATTAGTTTTTGAGGTGGCGACACCTGATTGTTACTGTGGCCGTGCTCAGGAGGCAGATCTACCGACCGCGAAAACAGCGGAGCGCTCCCTGCTTGCCGGCCGCATCAGTGATCTGTGCGTCGGAGGACAAGTTGATGCGCCCCGCTCCACAGCAGCGAAACACATCAGGCGCAAATAAAAGACAGAAAACATTAAAGGAAATGAACCGACATGAACGATCGCGTGTCAATACCTACGGTCTGGCACAGCGCGTTGCCCCCCCCACCCCCCCACCCCCCCACCCCCCCCACCCCCCACCACCACCCCCCGAGCGCAGTAGCTTGTCACCTGCTGACAGCAGGCTGCTGTCTTTTCCGAGGGCTGCATCTTGCCGGTCATTATCACGTGACAGCGACTAGTCGACGACAGGCATAAAAAGTCACTATAGTGAAGTTGACTAGTTCATACAACCCCTACTGCTGCTCTCCAGAGTGTTCTGCAGCATAATCAGCACATTCTCTTTGAACTTGATAGTGTAATGACCTGGCTGGGGTTGTAAGCCAGGTGCATTCTGGGTATTGTGTTATATGTGTTTCCTATCGTTCTGTTAGTTCCTATGTGCTGATTTGCGTGTTGTGTGAGTGTTATGTAAGCCACAGGGAAGGTGATGTGTGTTCTCTGGAGCGGGTTGAATTAGCATGGTTAACTGACACCGTGACTCTGTGTGGTAAGAGCGTGATAGAGGATCGTGTCTGTAGCGTTACAAAGCGTTGAAGAAAAAGCCTAATAAAGGTCTGCGTGAACCTCTACTGCCTCCTGCTGGTTGATTTGGGGACTATAACCCTGCCGCTGGGACGCTCACACTTGCTTGTTACTACATTCCACCCGGCCACAATAAGAGACCGGCCATTATTTACCTCCGCTGACTCTGTAGGAGCTAAAAGCAGTGTTTTGTGTACTGCATGTTGACATGTTGCTTATCAATGCCAGCCGGTTATCAGGCAGCCCAGCTGCTGAGTACATGCTCCAAAAACATGTTGATCTGCCCAGCTTATGTAAGTTTCAACTACTTTTGACCATATTAGGATGTGGAAGTAGCACCCCATCATTTCTCAGAATCAAAAGGGAGGTGGGGGTTGAATAGTATAACTGATGCTGCGTGGTGTAGGGGAGTGGGCTTTTGCAGAAGGATCTCCAGCCGAGGTGGTTAGATCGAAGCTGGACGCTGTCCCCTGTGAAGTGTTGGTGATGTATGGATGAGTTGTGTAAATAAATGCCCCCCGCTGAGTTTGGACAAAACCTGTCTCTTTCTTGTTTTTGATAAGGAAAAAGAACCACATTTGGCGACCACGAAGCGGGAAGTAGAGGTGTGCTCTTCGGATCGTTTCGCAGCCCACGGAATAAACTTCTGGGCCCTAGGTAAGAACAGTTTTTGTTCAATTTTGGAGTTATTCCGTGGACTGAGAACTGGTCTGAGAGAAAAAACATGCCCTTCTCATAAATTAGAAGTTATAATAACAAGAAGAGGCATTTGTCCAGAGCAGCGGTGAAATTATTCACACATGTGTGAAGTCAGCTGAGTCATTTTGATGACGGACAAAGTTTAAAGTGACAAATTAAAAGCTGGGACAGCGAGAATTGGAATAGAATTTGACAGCTGATAAAAAAAGTCCAGGGAGGACAAGTAATAGGTCGACAATTGAGATCCAGTATGCCCCGGTGAGGCCGGGATAAGATTGGGATCTGAGAAAAAGCGCTGAAGTTGTGACAGATAAGCTTGCCAGTAATTCGGTTGAATCCTCGGGGATTGGTAAATTTCATGAGTTTTTGGCAAAGATATGTTTGACGTCAGAGTTTGCAGCAAAGTGGCTGTAAACAACTCTAGAGCTCAGAAATTGTTTGTTTGTGTGAGTGTGTTTGTGAGAGAAGTTTTGTGGGTGGGACAGGCGTGTGAGATAAGCGTGTGTGTGTGGAGGAGATAAGAGTGTGTGCGAGTTGAGAAGTGGGTGCGTGAGTTGAGAAGGTGTGTCAGGCGCCAGAGAATTAGAGGAAAAAAGAAAAACAAAGGAGTAATACAGATCAATATTGTTCACTGCAGTGCCAAATTTTGATGTTTAATGTTATACAAATTTCAAAGTCTGTGATCTTGTTCTGATTAGTCTTTAAACAGAAAACCAGAAGTTAAAATAATTAGTTTTAGAGTGACATATATATAAATAAAAATATATGCTGAAGTGCACAAGCATGATAACTATTTTTACCAGCTGGGTAATGTGAAATATGAGAAATATAGATTATGATTAATAAATAAATAATAATGTTTATGCGTGTTGAGTGTGTGGCATAAAATGATGCTTCGGTGTCAAATTGCTTTGAAGTGTGTTTTTCTTATCTCTATGCAAGTGTGAAAGCTTTGCTGTGTGTGGTTGTTTTACTCGTGAAAGGTCAAATACTCTGATCTTGTTTGGGCTGTTGCTTGGATGAACTGGAGAGAAGCTGATTCTTCTTCTGCTGATTCGGTCTCTCTTGTGGTTGACTTTTTCCTGTGTTGTGATGCTATAAAGCTGTATGAGAGTTGCTAAAATCTGAAGGCTGAATGCTCTTGGGTGTCGTCAGCGTGTTCGTTTCTCCGTAGACACCCTGAGCTGTCAGACCCAAGTTTAGACTGAGCAGAGGGGCCAGTCCAGAAGCGCAAAGCTCCACCTACAAGCTGTCCTCTCCATACACACGCACAGACACAGAAGTACAGAGGCGATCCCGCCTCTGACTTCACCTCTGTGTGTGGATAGGTTGGTGAGCCAGAGGGCGTAGAGAAACCCCACCCTGTGGGCTGAGTTTTGCTCACACACAAGCTTGAGATTCAGCATAAGGCTATTTTTAGCCTGCCACTGCACAGCTGCTGAGGAAAAAAAAAAAAGAAAAAAGGGAAAATAATACATATTGAATCCAGATTTAAAAGGTTCACCTATAAAAACTTTCAGGCATTAAGTTTTTCTTTCAACAATAACTAAAGCTTTTTGAACTAACTTTACTTTAGTGTTACATCAGAAGAGATTTGATTTTAAGGCATTTACAATAAGAAGATAAATTGTTCAACATTTGTGTAAACAGAGCAACAACAGATTACTCAAGACCACAGCATCATATGTCACCAGTATCTGTTTCAACTTTCAATTCTTGTGTTATTTTCAGGAGATTATAAATAAACAAACTAGTCAACTAATCAAAGGAATAATAGTGTCTGTGAAACTTCAAAATGTCTGTCACGCCAGCAGGAATTTTGGGAGCAAAGAATCCTACTTTAGCAAAAGAGATAAAGCACATGTCAGAGAAGTGGTCAAAACGGACGAGAAAACTATGCAATCCGTGGCCATCTGAAGGCACTTTTGACGTAGTGGCGTGCGATAATTTGGAGTTGAGAATTCAGGATCATAAAGCAGATGGATCTAAGAAAAGACAGCAGAAAAGAGAAAAAGAAATTCAGATCCTGGACTTATTCAGGAATGAAGGAAAGATTTACAGACAGAACTTTAAACATGCCATCCTTAAAATGAAAGACAAAGTGGACAAACCCCAGAAGGAAGTGAAGGCCCCATCAGAAGAGGGCCTGTATCCCCTTTTGGGAACAGTTACAATTACGGGAGATTTTGATTTGCGCGACACATTCGACAAAGGTCCTAAGGGTTTAGATGTTGACAATGCAATTTTAAAATTAACAACATCACAGCAATCAGATGAAGCACCTGGCAAAGAAAAGCATGCAAAAGGAAGTGAGGAAAGAGAATTCGAACAAACAACTCCACCTCGTGGAACGCATCCAAAATATTGCAGTACAGAACGTCGAGCGGTAAGGGAAGAAGGACGAAGGGAGATTGATTGTTTTGCAGAACATAAGGATTTTTTGAAAAGGCAACCGAAGGCTAACTCATACTGGATTGACCTTGAGAACAAGGATGAGGATGTACATGATGAGCTAAACGATGTTGACCAAATTATACAGGACATATCTGAAGGCCTGCGGAAATCCTTAAATCACATCACAGGCACACATTCAGATGAGGTTAGTGAGAACACCACTAGCACAAGCAAGGAGAAAAATTTCAAGCCTTTTTACAAACCAGGCATTCATTCACCAGAGCGTGGTGATCCAAATACAGGTCTGACTCAAGAGAAGGAAAAACCAGGTCCTAGCAATGAAAGCCGTGATCTGAGACCCAGACATGACTTAAAACCACCTATTCGATACACTAATGATGGTCAGTACCCAATTTTAATTAAGGGCACAAGAGCTAATTATATTCCCTGGCAGAGCCTCGACCTCACTGGTTTGGTTTCACGGCTGCCCCACATTCAAGATGGCGCTGGAAGGTGGATTGGGGCCTTCGAACAGGAGACAACTGGGCTAATGCTTGCCCTTGGAGATCTCAAAGCTATTTTGGCTCGAGTTGTTGGGACATCAGCTATGGGAACATTGCTAGCATCCAATGGAGTCCAATGGATGCTGGACCCAATGGCTGACGGCACGGAGTTTAACACATACAGAAATGCACTCTGGAACATACTAAGAGCAGCATATCCCAACAGGATTGACCCCAAAGCTTTGAAAGGTGAGCCACTTTCAGAGACTGAGAGTCCTGCGTCATTTGTTGACAGGCAGCTCAGACGGTGGAAGCTGGAGACGGAGGAGGGTCCTGAGGGGACGCCGATAATGACTTCTCTGTTCCGAACATCCCTGATTTCTGCTCTCCCGACTCCTGTGCGAGACAAACTGGAGGATGTTGTGGGACTGGACTCAATGCCACATGTGCAGTTCAGAGACCATGTAGTCCACGCAGTGGACCGCTATCGGAAAGACAATAACAAAATGATTGAGCAAGAAAAGTGCGCTCAGAGAAAACTCACGCAGTTGCACATAAATGATCTCCAGCACAAGGCGAAGACCCAGGCGGCAGTGGAGAAAAGTGACAGCAAGAGTGACAGTCAAACCCAAGCATTGCAGACAGCTTTGGCCCCGCCTCAAACTCCATCTCAACCGGTTATCAATGTCTACCCAAACCAGTATGGTAGACAGCAGCCCGGACCACAGAGACGATTTCCAAATCGTTTTCCCAATCGCTACCCAACTCGACAAGGCTGGGTGCAGCAGAACCGACCCCCACTTCCAGGTTCATGTTGGGGGTGTGGCCAGATGGGTCACCTGTATCGAGACTGTCCGAATCCAATTCCAAACCCTGAATGGTCTGGGCGTGGTCGTGGAACACGACCAAACCGGGGAAGAGGAGGTCCAGTTAATCCATGGGCAGCACAACAAGGATTCTAGGGATGCCCGGAGGGCCCTGGGGGGGAGGAGCAACTACCAATTTTAATAGCTAACGCCAATAAAGAACCAGTGATCAATGTTAAAATAGAAGGCAAATCGGTCCCAATGTTAGTAGATACTGGGGCAACCTACTCGTGCATAAAATCAAATTATGCAACTCATCTCCCCATGTCTGAGAAAAGCGTAAAGACAACAGGGTTCTCGGGAACAAAACAAATAAACCCCTTAACAGCTCCAGTAAGACTAGCAGTTGATGACAGTGAAATCGTAATTCCAATTCTGATTTCAGACCAAACTCCAGTTAATCTACTAGGAAGAGATGCATTGTGTAAACTAAAAACAAAAATCTGGTGCACACCAGAAGGAATTTATGTAGATAGCTCTGGAATAAACTTTCAAATGACTGCTCAGACAGAATACGCTAAGGTCTACTGGCTTGGTGACATTAACAAGCCAGTCTCAGAGATGTTTCAACAGTGGGAAAAATTTATTGAAGCTCAAATTCCAGAAGCTACTGTACCGTTCAGTGACTATCACTGCACAATGACTTATGATCCATCATGCAGTAGAATCTTTGAAGAAAAATGGGACAAAGAAACAAAAGACTTGCACGTTAGGCTAGTGTCACAATACATCGTGATAGGACAGCAAGGTGCAGCTGTGAATGTGGAAGAAAACCCATTTATTGAAAAATGGCACACTGTGCCAGAATCAGCACCACACATTACCTTAATGGTAAACAAAGGCTTTGGGTCAAGAGATCTTGGACCAATGATGTTAACAGCAACTAAAACAGAGTGGCAGAAAACAGATAACCCGCTAATCTATACTACAAAAAATGCAGAAATGATTAAAATTCTCTGCGGCGGCACCATGATGTCAAAACCACAGGTTGTAACAGTCGCAAACAAAAAACACATGCAAGGTGTAGCAGAATCAGAAACAGTTCAAAACAAGTTGAAAGCCAACATGCTAAAACAAGTTCCAGACCAGCTATGGTCTAAACATGACACGGATGTTGGACTGGTAACATCGGCAACTCCAGTTCAAGTGGAATTGAAGCCAAATGCAAGACTGCCTTATCGACCCCAATACCCACTAAAGCCAGAAGCAGAAGAGGGTATAAATGCAACTATTGAAGGTCTAATTCAAGCAGGAGTACTAAAAGAAACCTATAGCACATGTAACACTCCAATTTTGCCAGTGCTAAAAGCAGACAAGCTCAAGTACAGACTGGTACATGATTTAAGAGCTGTAAATGAAGTGATCACTGACTTTGACGCAGACGTGCCAAATCCAAGCACATTACTGAGTAACATCGATGGGGAAGCTAAATACTTCACGGTAATTGATCTGTGTTCAGCATTTTTTAGCATCCCATTGGCCAAAGAATCACAATATCTTTTTGCATTCACGTTTCGTGGTAGACAGCTCACGTACAGAAGGCTACCACAAGGGCTAAAACACAGTCCACACATCTTCAATCAAATTTTGAAACAGAGCCTCGAAGGCATCGAGGTGAACAGCACTGTGATTCAGTATGTTGATGACCTACTGATTTGCGCACGAACAATCGATGATTGTCATCGTGACTCCATTAAAGTCCTACAGAAGTTAGCTCGGGGAGGACACAAAGCCTCTCTAACAAAGCTTCAGTACTGCCAACCACAGGTAGAGTACCTAGGGAGAGTAATCTCCCATGGGACTGTCGCCATCTCACCAGAACACGTGGAAGGTGTGAGCAAAGCTCCACAACCACAAACTGTCGGACAAATGATGACATTTCTGGGAATGACTGGTTTTAACTCCGAGTGGATTGAAAACTATGCTGAAAAAACCGCACCACTTAGGGCACTGATTAAAGATGCTGGAAGTGAGTCTTTAAAATCGACTCTAAAATGGACAAATGAAGCTAAGATAGCTTTTGAAACCATCAAACAAGACATGCAAACTGCGCCAAGTTTAGCAACACCTGACTACACAAAACCATTTTTGCTGTACGTCGCAAACAGACATGACATGTATGCCTCTGCAGTGTTAATGCAGGACACATGCAGTGGACGTCGGAAACAACCTATTGCGTACTACAGTGCAAAACTTGACAATGTGGCACAGGGATGGCCCCCTTGTTATCAAGGATTGGCTGCTTTGCATTATGCTTATGAGAAAGCCTCAGTGATAACAATGGGATATCCTGTGACCATCTACACACATCACAAAATATCTGAACTAATCAACCGAGGGAAGTTTGTGTTAAACCAAGCAAGATGCCTGCAGTATATGCCACTACTGACATATCCTGACGTTGTCATAAAGAGGTGTACCGCAGCAAACCCTGCTAACAGTGTTCCCTTTGAGTTTGAAGGAGAACCACATTGCTGCATAGCCGAGGTATCTAGATACACTAAGCTAAGGCCTGATTTGGAATCTACCCCTTTCGACCAATCTGATGTCACCTATTTTGTTGATGGTTCATGTTTTAGAGACTACTTAGGAAACCATGCAGCGTTTGCTGTTGTGGAAAAAGTAGATGACAGATTTGAAACAGTAAAAGCTGAAAAGTGTAACCAACCCTGTTCTGCGCAGCTAGCGGAACTCAAAGCCCTGACCGAAGCTTGCAAGTTGGCAAGTGGCCAGGTAGCAACTATTTACACTGACTCTGCATACGCCCATGGTGTTTGTCACCTGTTTGGAAGTGTGTGGAGACAAAGAGGTTTTAAGAAGACGGATGGTACACCCATCCTTCATGGAAAGCAGATCAACGAGCTGATCTCAGCAATGATGCTTCCATCGAAACTGGCCATTGTAAAGTGCCCTGCGCACCGCAAGGGTAACTGTGATGTCATCAGAGGCAACAATGCAGCAGATGAGGCGGCAAAATCTGCCTCCAGGTGTGAAGAAGCCATTTTGGCACCTGTAATATCATTAGAGCCTGCAATAACACCAGAAGACATCATTCTGATTCAGGAAAAGGCAGAGAAAAGCGAGCAGCAGTGTTGGAGAAGAAGAGGTGCAACAATGGACTCAAGCGGCTTGTGGAGGTCTCATGAGGGCTTGATCGTTGCACCTGTCTCCTTGCTGACGATGCTAATCTCGGAAAGCCACGGTCCTGATCATTGTGGTCGTGCAGAGGTGCTGAAAAGACTTAACAAACAAGGTTACTGGTCACCATACCTAAAAGCCATGGTTGAGGAAGTAATAGATCAGTGTGACATTTGTGCTGAGAACAATGTAAAAAAGGGCATCACAGTCCCAGCGGGACACATTCCAGTGCCCGAAGGTCCTTTCAAACATTTGGTCATTGACTATGTTGACATGATTAAGTCTGTGCATGGGAAACGGTACATGCTGGTGATCATTGACAGATTCAGTCGGTGGATCGAAGCTGTTCCCTCTAAAGATCTAGGTTCAGAAACAGTGGTAAAGTTTCTAGTCAGAGAAGTGATTCCTCGCTTTGGTATCCCGTCGGAAATAAGCTCGGACAATGGTCCTGCTTTTGTTGAAAAAGTCCTTAAAGGTGTGTTGCAACAACTAATGATAAAGCAACGATTAGGATCAGTTTATCACCCCCAGAGCCAAGGGATGGTCGAGCGAGCGAATCTGACGTTGAAGTCTAAAATCTGCAAAATCTGTGCTTGTACTAACCTTAACTGGGTTGATGCATTGCCGCTTGCCTTAATGAGCTATCGCATGCAAACTAACAGAAGCACGCATCTTTCACCTCATGAGGTCCTAACAGGCAGGCCAATGCCAGCTCCTCAGCTTAGAGGACCCCACAAGGGGCCTTCGCTGGAACAGCTAGAGCTTGAATTCAAAAGCTATATCAAGCAACTAACCAGCATCCATAAAGCCATCTATTTGCAGGAAAAGAGAAAGGAGCTCGTCTCTAGCGCAGGCGCAGACGGGCCGGTAGTTCCTGGAGACCAGGTGTACATCAAAGTTTTCAGGAGGAAGTGGCACGAACCGCGACGAGAGGGTCCCTACAAAGTGGTTCGAGCAACGCCAACAGCAGTCCAGGTCGAAGGAGGATCGACGTGGCATCATCTGACGCACTGCACGAAAGTCAAAGACAAAACTCAGGGCAGTATTGTGCCTAACGTAACAAACCGGTATGATGGCCGGAGGAGAGAAGGGCGTGCTAAGCCTGATGACAGTTCTGTTTTGGATAACACTAGGGGGTCTGATGATGGTGCTGGAGGAGGTGAAGATGGAGACGATGGCCGAGGAGCAACTCGTCGACCCATCACAAGAGCATACGCCAGACGACTTGGCCAACGACGAGGCAGCATACCATGATCAAGTTAAGTACAATTCAGCAGGCCGGATGCAACATAGGTCGGCATCCCTGCCTGCATTCGACGTAGCAATTGTTAAAACTGGTGATATAACCACAGTTCCAAGTAATGTTTTAACTACTAGCGCTACTGCTACTGTGATCCCTGATGTTTTGACTACCACAGCGCCTGTTGGAGAGGTGAGGGCCGACTGGAGCTCTTCCTCTCTTTTACAGCTAGTGACTCCACTGATTTCAAGATCTAAAACAACGCCAATTAGCAAGCTGAGAAGCGTAAACGCTAAGCCACCTGTCAGTACTACAACTCCCACAGGAGGTGTAGCTGTGAAATCTGGCTTTCCCACGGCAACCTCTGGTAGTAACCATGTTCGTAATCTCACTCAGAAAGGACAAAATGAACAAGAAGTGACCAATCGCAAAGCTGTACCTAAGACACTATTTGGGCCAATTAGACCTAGGTCCGGCGGTAACACAGGGCCTATCTCCCCTAGAGCGAGCAGACATTTGGCTATTGAGGATAGGCTTTGGGATGCAGCCATGCAAAATAGTTGGTATAAATGGGCTTTGTATATGACAAGAGAAATGACTCCTAATGACTGCATAGTGTGCGCTCAAGCACCCGGAATGTTACCTGAGGTTGTTCCGGAAAAGTATACTTCTAGTGAGTGTGCCATTACACAACAACGCACATGTAAGACTAGAAAGGTAATAGAGATAAATAAAAAGATTCCACCTCTTCTTAAGATGCCATTGTGTGGATTCCAATGCAGATTGCTCCATGGTACACGAGATAAGTACAAATATGTTGAAAAATATGCAGAATATAACATCCTAGAGGAATGTGCTGAATTTGCGATCCAAACAGACCAAAATGGTCCTCCAACGGACTACAAAATTGATTATAGTGCTGATTATGAATGTTTTGCAAGCGGAGGTTTCGCTGACGATGGAGGAGTGGACGTAGGTAATACATCTGTCAACTGTAACGTCACTTGGGTATTATCCTGGTTCCCGCATGCAAATATGACGCCACTTCTCATTGATACCCCTGTTTGGTATGAAAACCCTGTAACTCTTAGTCAGGACTGTGATAACATATCGATGACGATCCCCACTCTGGATCTCATAGGTGAGCAAGACATTCCAGTGGCCGACAGCTACTGGATGTGTGGTGGTGATGTTCTAATGAATGTTTTGCCAAGTTTTTGGGTTGGGTTGTGTACGCTAGTACGTATGAAAGTTCCAGTGACTATCTTGCATGAAGGTGTGAGTGAATTACTTCAGTTGGAGACTACCAATAGACGTAGGACAAAGAGGTATGATGTGTTTGATCATAAAGTGCATTTAAACGCCATAGGACTGCCAACAGGAATTCCCATAGAATTTCAAGCAAGAGATGAGGTAATAGCAGGTTTAGAGTCAATTCTTCCTTGGATAACAATAAATAAGAATGTGAAATGGATCAACTATGTTTATTTTAATCAGCAAAGAATCTTAAATTACACAGTAAATAACCTTGGCCTCTTGGGTGAACAACTTCATGCCACAGTCAAAATGACTTTGCAGCATGACCAGGCTTTGGACTGGTTGCTGGCCGAGAAAGGTGGGCTCTGTAAGTTTCTGAACTCCAGTGGGCAAGAATGTTGCACCTACATTCCAAGTAATACGGCCCCTGATGGTGCATTTACTGAAGGCATGAGGAAATTGAAAGATTTAAAGATAGAGCTGAAGGAGAATGCAGGCAGGGAAAGCTGGTCCTTAGACTCCTTAGCCCTCAAATTGGGTCAGTGGGGAGCTATTTTGGTAAAAGCAGGAATTAGTGCAATAGTAGTACTAATTCTGATTTCTCTATTGGCATGTTGCATCCTACCTGTTGTGAGGAGACTGTGGGAGCGAACTCTGGCTGCCCAAATGAACCTTGCTGCGTCGTCTCAATATGTGCAAATGGAAATGGCCGCAATGGACTCAGCACGACACCCAATGTGCCTGAAGAATGGGACGGCTGATGGGACAACGGCGGAGTAATCTTTGCGTCTCATCATAGATGTTGCTGTTGTGGTTACATGCACTCGACTAAGGAATCGGCCTCAAAGTCCTCTTCCAGCGGCAAGACCCCTGCAGCAGTCATCAATAAAACTGAACTTGACTCTTATGTTTTCTTCACTCCATTTCTTTTTCAGTTCTGCAGCTGGGACTCTGACTCTGTTCGCTATTTCAGTTGAGCAGTTGTGTTGTTACGTTGAGTATATTCATTACACCTCCTGTTGTGTTTAACTTTTATAGGTTTAGTCACAGCGACATCATCTAGTCGTTCATTAGTATCCACGTCAATCATTTATTTCACATGAGTTTGTATTTTTGATTGCATATTCACGTACAGTTACTGGTTGCAATATTGCTAAGGGTAATTAATGCTCGATCATGCTTATGATTTTGTTCTCTGTTGGAAGGTTTCATCAGTTTGTTTTCTCTTACGTGCGTTCTTTTGTTAATTCACTGTTACCTAATGTCTGCCATATACTTAGGCTAGGCTTGCATGCTCACTCTGTGCTTTATGTGACCGTCCTGTTTTGGGGCCAGGAGGTCAAGGGGGAATTTTTCCTGTTAAGAACAGCGGACAGGTTTTCGCCCCCTTACAGTTTGCGCATGCATTTTGATGTGACTGAGCTGGTTAAAGACGTCACATTCCATATTGTGTTTTGAAGCTGATACTTACTTTGTGTACTCATCCAAGTGTTGGTTTGCAGTTACTTCGTCGTTACATATATGCCTATATAGTTTGGTTGAAGTTTGTAGTGTATTTGTCATTTTGCCATTCGACACCCATTTACTGGTTTATGTTAACGTTCACTTATGTGTTAAGTTATATGTTATGTAGCCAGCTTATTAATGGGGGTGGACACCCCCATGGGGGGGATCTGTAGGAGCTAAAAGCAGTGTTTTGTGTACTGCATGTTGACATGTTGCTTATCAATGCCAGCCGGTTATCAGGCAGCCCAGCTGCTGAGTACATGCTCCAAAAACATGTTGATCTGCCCAGCTTATGTAAGTTTCAACTACTTTTGACCATATTAGGATGTGGAAGTAGCACCCCATCATTTCTCAGAATCAAAAGGGAGGTGGGGGTTGAATAGTATAACTGATGCTGCGTGGTGTAGGGGAGTGGGCTTTTGCAGAAGGATCTCCAGCCGAGGTGGTTAGATCGAAGCTGGACGCTGTCCCCTGTGAAGTGTTGGTGATGTATGGATGAGTTGTGTAAATAAATGCCCCCCGCTGAGTTTGGACAAAACCTGTCTCTTTCTTGTTTTTGATAAGGAAAAAGAACCACAACTCCGACACCAGCCAAAATTGGAGACCCGGCCTTTAATTGAATACAGGCCTGTATTAGAGGATTTACGGTATTTTCTTTTTTCTTTCATTTATGCAGGGGCGGATTTAGGACTGAAGAAGATCTGGGGCTTAACATGTGAGCGCACACACGTGACACTCACTAGTCAACATCATATATATTACAAATTACAAATATTTTCAAATAAGACTCACAAACCTGAGTCAACACCAGTATCATCAAAGCTGGGGTTCTGTCGCGGTACCTTTTGTCTAAAAAAAAAACGTCCTTATGTCCATCTTCACACATGCGTTTCAGGCAGAGACTGTAGAAGAAGCCGGCTGCTGAAGGGCTTCTTCAGTGGTGAAAGCTCATGCAGGCTGTAAACAAACTACTGCCAGCTGCTCCCTCTCTGTTGGAGTTTTGTACTGTATGTTACTTCCACGTTTTAGATCCGGGGCTTTTCATAAAACATTCGGGGCTTGAGCCCAAGTAGCCGGGCCTAACGCCGCCCCTGCATTTATGTAACTTTAAAGTGTTTGTTTTCTTTAAGTTGTGACTATTTATCATTCTTAGATGTACTGGCATTTTGCTTTCCACTGGGTTTTCTTCTTGCTTAATGCAAAGCGTAGCAAAGCTTTATCTTGAATTGCAGACAGTTATGGCATCACAAAGTTGCCATCTTTAGAGCCTCACCAGTGTTGACTTCCGCTGTTCATCCGCTGGAAGCAGGGGGCCATATCGCCCTCTACTGCCCTCGCCTTCCCGGCTGATCATCACATCCAACGTCCACGACTATCAGGTTACTCTCACCTTGTGGAAGTGTGTAACTTGGGTGAGATCACCTACGGGCGGACAGAGAGACTGTAGGAAATCTGTCATTTCAAACTGATGTTAATAATCAGCGGGATTCCTGGTTTGTCACTGGAAAACTGACAAGAGCTTAGTATGGGTGAGTTAATCCCCCACGAGTCAAATCATCTGAAACGTGACAGATGTTGTGTTACAAATCTGGGATTATGTGTTATTATAGTGTAAAACATGTTATTTATTATCTTCAGGACTTCCTTTGTGTTCTACAGAGCTTTGAAAAAATATCTTCTCTGCATTATCTGTTTTGCAAATTAAGTGATAATATAAAAAGATTTCACAAACACATCTGGACAGGTGTCTTAATACTAAACAAAAATATGCTTATTTAGGAATGCAGAGGGGTAAAATTACATTATTATAAAGTTTGGTCCTATCTTTCAGTTTGAGCTTTAAGAGTTGAACATAAAGGACTTTCTGTTTCCCTCTCTTGTAGGATTTATGTGTTGTGTCCTCCCCTGAGTGGCATTTCGATTACATTTACAACTATAAATCTGAATGAGCTACTATCAAGTTTGTGTCTGGCGACTCAACATCATTATTTCTAATTGCACTTTTATGTTCTGTTATCTTGATCTTAACCTCCCTTGTTGCTTTTCTAAAATCCAGTTTACTGAGAAAAGGGAAAGGGGAAAGAAGGACATTTACTCTTCAGCACATGAAATGGTTTTTATTTGGCAATGTTTCTTTTTGTTTCTATGAGTAAAATAACCCGACTTTGCACTGTAGTTTGTCCCAGTGTGACATTTAATTATGACCGGAGAATCCTCATGAAGAGTGTCATTTCATTTTAGTAGCTTTCTGTGTTTTCTTTCCTTTACAGAATGATCTTGTTGATTTTAGTTTATTTATCATCAGTAAAGTCTACACTTTCTCTATTTGTCGTCCATCTTTTTTCAACTTCATGTGAATTGAGATTAATACTACTCCTTTTATTTATATATGTTGGTTGAGCTTTTACTCTTTCATGTCGTGACATCTTGCATAAATTATGTTTGATGGGGCTCAGATATCCTCCATGTCTTCCATGGGTTTGGAGGGCAGCTTTGTGGCTTCTCACACTCACTCTTTTCAAGAAAGGTTACTAACACAAATGTGTGTACACACACACACACACACACACACACACACACACACACACACACACACATGTATTCTCACAAGTAGGAATTCAGGTGTTTTGACATATTACCTTGGGCTGTGGTTGACACTAAACACACCATGAATTAAAACTCTAAGTGCCAAAGTCGCAATATTGTGACAAGCATCATTGCTGACTAACGAGCCACAGCTACATATATTATCCCTCATGAAGTTACTATTTGATACCAGAAGTGTCACGTTACGAGGATGTTTAGGACCCAAATATGCAGATACCCAGGAGAATACGAAGCAGGAGTAGAAATAAAGAAAGAATCCTTTTATTTGAGGATGAACAAAAATAAATCCAAAGGCAGCAAGCCTAAAGTCCAAAACTCCAAAGCAGGAGAAACAAAGCTCACCAAGAGCACGGACAAATGCTGGCAGAATACAAACAATGGACCGACAAGACAATGAGACAAGACAGGGCTTAAATACACAGGGAGGATGAGAGGGACATGAGCTGCAGTTGTGTGGGGTGTGGGAGGAGGACCAGGTGAAGGCAATGATTAATCAGGGGAGAAACTAACTTGACCTAAGAATAAAACCTAATACAAAAGAGCAGGAAACATAACTACAATTCAAAGGAGGGGGGAGAAAAATAATAAACACTGATGGGAAAAAAACATACTAAATCATGAAAGGCTGTAACTAAAGGAAACGACTTGTGCAACCTAGAGGGCTGGAGATCTAGGGGCAAATGGGGAAAACCAGAAGACACATGAGGAAGACGCAGACATGACACATGAGGGTGCTAGGACACAGAAGGGAATCTAGAGAGGATGGAGAAACACCAGGAGGCACATGAAGGAGGGGGCAGACGCAGACCATGACAGTGCCCTACACCCCCCCCCCCCCCCCCCTCGAAAAAAAGGGGCGGATACTAGACGCCCAAACAAGAACAAACAACAACAAGCACGAGACAAGACAAAGGACATGAAAAAACCAGCGGGAGGGAGAGGAGGGAACCAACAAAACACAACCCAAAAAGGGCGGGCGAGGGGGGAACAGGAGACCCCGGAAGGCCGGCGACAGGGAGCCAGGAGGCGGGACCAAGGAAGCCTTGGGGACCGGTGACGGGGAACCATGAGGCGGGACCAAAGAAGCCTAGGAGGCCGGCAACGGGGAACCAGGAGGCGGGATCAGGGAAGCCTTGGGGGCTGGCGACGGGGAACCAGGAGGCGGGACCAAGGAAGCCTAGGAGGCCGGCGACGGGGAACCAGGAGGCGGGACCAGGAAACCCTGGGGATAGGGGGTTTTGGAGGAGGAGGACGAGGAAGGGTCTCTGGAGACTTGGGAGACTGGAACACTTGCGATTGGGAGACTGGAACACTTGAGACTTGGGAGACTGGGTGACTTGAAACTTGGGAGACTGGAACACTTGTGGGGAGACTTGAGACAGGAGACGGGGAGACGTCCACTTCAGAGCTGAAGACGGGAGGCGTCGACTTCGAGACGGAAGGCGCCAACTTCGAGATAGGAGGCGCCGACTTCGAGACAGGAGGCGCCGACTTCGAGACAGGAGGCGTAGACCCTTGGACTGGAGGCGTCGACCCTTCTACTGGAGGCGTCGGACTGGGTGAATTCTGTCGGACAGGCTGGGCCGGGAGCGGAGTCTCGTGGACGGGCTGGACTGGAGCCTGTGTGTCCTCCACCGCCGAGGCAGGATGCGATGCGTCTTCTTGGACCACCGCCGAGACAGGATACGATGCGTCCTCTTGGACCACCGCTGAGGCAGGACTCGATGCGTCCTCCGGGACCACTGCCGAAGCGGATAACGATGCGTCCTCTTGGACTACCGCCGAGGCAGGATACGATGCGTCCTCTTGGACCACCGCCGAGGCAAGATGTGATGCGTCCTCCGGGACCACCGCTGAGGCAGGATACGATGCATCCTCCGGGACCACCGCAGAGGAAGGATGCCCTGCTCTGGCCTCAGACGACTGCTTGTGTCGGTTGCGGCGTTGTCGTCGGGTTGGAGACCTCTTATCCACCAGGGCAGTGGAGGCTGCTTCCTGCATTACTCCAGGTCCTCAGCGCAGACCATGAAGCGAATCGACAGATCCCTCGGAGACCTGGCCCACCAGGAGACTGGAGGTGGCGTCAGGAGGAACTGTATTTCGCCAGCAATGCTGACCTGTAGAAGCTGCCGAAAAACTCTTCCCACAACCAGGACCCTCAGGTTGGTTCGTTGGTGAACCTGGTGGTTTCGCTGGGTTCTTGTGTGGTGGACAGTCCCTTAGAGGAGCTGAAACGGAGCCAACTGGTTAAGGGGAGAAGGAGATGACTCCGGTTCTGACGGTCTGAGACGGGGAGGTGGAGCTGTCAGGACCAGGTGGAGATGTGGGGGTGAGGACCCTCGGAGGCACTGAGCGGGCATTTAATATAACACTGGTAGGTGTCAGATAGTGATCAACCGGGAAAAAGTCGGTAGTGTAATCTGGGCCATATGCAGGTGAGGAGGTGAGTGGGTGTGGGTGGCAGAAGGCGTCTTGTAGATCCTTGGCGAAAACCCAAAAGTCTAATTCCTCTAAAATATGTCACTGGAGGTAGCAGTTGGCCCATTGCAGGGCTCTTCCCTCAAGGAAGTACACCATAAGAATAACCATATCCAGGTCCGAATGGTCCATGTCCACAGAGTGCATAAGGTCCCAAAAATCCCAAATAAAAAACCCCTACAGGCATCCGGGTCACCACAGAAATTGTACATCCTATGGCTAAAGTCCCGTTTACCTGGGGTTGGTGCTGGTTCCTGGGTTGGTCGGTCCATTCTGTCACGTTACGAGGATGTTTAGGACCCAGATATGCAGATACCCAGGAGGACACGAGGCAGGAGTAGAAATAAAGAAAAAAATACTTTTATTTGAGGATGAACAAAAATAAATCCAAAGGCAGCAAGCCTAAAGTCCAAAACTCCAAAGCAGGAGAAACAAAGCTCACCAAGAGCACGAACAAACGCTGACAGAATACAAACAATGGATCGACAAGACACTGAGACAAGAGAGGGCTTAAATGCACAGGGAGGATGAGAGGGAGATGAGCTGCAGGTGTGTGGGGTGTGGGAGGAGGACCAGGTAATGGCAATGACTAATCGGGGAGAAACTAACTTGACCTATGAATTAAACCTAATACAAAAGAGCAGGAAACATAACGACAATTCAAAGGGAGTGGGGAGAAAAATAATAAACACTGATGGGAAAAACATACTAAATCATGAAAGGCTGTAACTAAAGGAAATTACTTGAGCAACCTAGAGGGCTGGAGATCTAGGGGCAAATGGGGAAAACCAGAAGACACATGAGGAAGACGCAGACATGACACATGAGGGCACTAGGACACAGAAGGGAATCTAGAGAGGATGGAGAAACACCAGGAGGCACATGAAGGAAGGGGCAGACGCAGACCATGACAAGAAGACAGTGGAGATGTGTATCTTCAGGCTTAGCAAGAAATTTGGGAGGCAGTTTTCAAATTAATGAACTGAACTGTATTGGAATGTTTACTGTGTGAAGTGCCTTGAGACGACTCTTGTCATGATTTGGCGCTATATAAATAAGCTGAATTGAATTGAAAGGACCCAAATGCCATCATATTATTGCATTTCTAATATTTGTTTAGATTTATCTGTAACCAGAGGGTTGCAGTTTTAAGCTCTGTCAGTCACAGGTGTTGTGTAATACTTTATTTAAATATAGAATATCACCTTGCCTGGTCTTTATTTGTTTTAGTCAGAAGATTCTATGATTCTTGTATTCATTAAGGGATTGTACACACTTCATTTTGATTCAAGAAACAGTCAGGTTTATTGAAAAAATAAGAATTGATTTTACAAACAATTAAGACTTGACAAAATATTCAAACTATTATTTACTGTGATATGCGAACTGAAGGATGGTGTCTGGAACTTATGTGTGAATATAATGTAATGGAGTCAGAATCTCCGTTTCTCAGAGAGCTGAGTACTGGACATAAAATAATTTGGTTTGCAAATAAGCTATAAAGTTGTTTTTATCAAAACCACATACAGCCGCTTTCTCGCTGTGTTCTACCTCACCCGTTCTGGAGACCCCCATTTGGATCCGAGATGTCAAGGAGCCGACGACCCCTTTGCACTTGGTTCGTAGAGAAACCTTGATGCGACCAAATCAGTCCTGAGATGTCTCCGGGTCACAACGATGGATGAAACCGATCATCTTAAAAATAACTCTGAAGGAGTTTGCGTTGGCTTTGTTTTGCAGGCACAATATTGTTGTTCTCAGCTTCGCAGGTGCGAAAAAGGTTAAAGGCTTTGACAACGTGTCAAAATCTTTGCGGGTCAAAGAAGCTTTGCTCAGATGGCCGGTCTGAAGCTTTTCTCTGGAACCCTCGCGCTGTTGAACTGTTCAAACTGAGGGGAAAACCAGAGCTGACTAGTTTTAATGGATTTATGTCAACCACAGGTTGACAAGTTTGAAGATAGTACCAAGCATCTCAGAGACACACCCTCGTTGATCTGGAGACTCTGAATCTGGGCAAAAGATTAACTATGTGTCATGCGTTAACTTAACCTTACTCTGTCTTGTATGAGTGCAAATGGTGATGACCTCATCCAGTAAACATGCTAAGCATATATCATTAAACACGGATCAATGAACCTTGGGGGGGGGGGGGGGGTGATCAGATGCAGGCAACTTTTTCTGTGAAGCCAAACAGCATTCCAGCCACCATGACAAGGTCAACAAATATAAGACTAGGATCTGTCAAATGACTAAGAAACCAAGCATTTCTGCAGAGAGTTGAGGGCAACATATTTACTAATTAAGGAAAGAAACAGGTGGTGAAGGAGACACTAGAAATGAGGGAAGTTGTGAGGAGAACAAGTGGGGTTATAACCAGAATACCACATAACAGAATAAACAAAACTTTTTAAGCAAAACAGAAACATGGTAGTGTTTAGCTTAAGACACACAACAAAATCCAACCCACCTAACCCACATTGTCACAGTTGTTTTTTGTTGTTTTTTTGTGAAATTATTGCAATATCCTTTCACACAAACAGGCTACAGTTTTCAGTTTTCTGACCTGACTAATTTGCACATCTAATTTTATTTATATAGGCATGGTAAAAGCAAAGCATAACTCATTACCTGGAGGTGAACTACTCTTTGACTGCCATAAAAACCAAGGATAAAAGAGGAAAGCCGAGTCAGGAGACTTTCCCTGTCTTAGGGGGCTCTCATATTGCAAGAGCAGGACTCAGTGCCGGATCTGTGGGATGATGACACTGATGTTCAAGCACTGCCTTGCCTGATATCTGGCTCCTTCTGCATGATTACATGTCCTCCTGATACCATCTTTAATTCTACTTCCTTTAAACAAGGAGGATGTGAGGGTCATTAAATCTCCATTCAGGGTGTTAATTACCTGATAAGGTTTCCTGAGGTGAGATGGACAGAAAGCCTTTTAGCAAAGAAAGAAGGAAGAAACCAAATGACTTCTTTCAACAGTTAGCAGTTATATAATGTATGTTGAATCATACGTGCAGTGTAATGGTTTATGGCTCTTTTATGAAAGAGGAACCATTCTACATATTAATTTGAGATATACATTTTTAATAAATTAATAACCAAATTTTATAGAAATAAGAAGACTCAAAGGTTGTTTTCATCGATAAACTGACGATCATATCCGTGTGTCTGTGTTTCAGTTCAATGAAGAGACAAGTTGAAATTTAAGAGTTTAATTCTTCAATTTGACTAATGATTTGAAATGACAGTCATAGGAAAAATAATCAACATTGGCAACCTTGTTGGACAATCTTTAACAGTTGATATTTTAAGCTTGCACAAATAGACCTTGTGTTGGATGTGCTAAGATTGAGGATGATGGAATTATGAGTGCATGCATGTATGTGTGAGATTGCTTCAGGGAGAGAAAAGGCGAATCTAAGTGAAAATGATGATGAATTAAACTTAGTTCTTATTAGAAAAATGCATCAGAACGCTATCTGGTCGTGTGCTGCCTCACCGTACGAGGACCCCCTTTTAGACCTGGATCCCAGGAGGGTGTGTACTCCAGATGACACCTTGGCTGGCAGAGGAGACGAAGGTGTGCTGGCGATCCGGTCCAGAGTTGCCCCCCAGTACACGTTGTTGACGCGTTCGCAGATGCGCTTTCTCAAGTTTAAATTAACTCAGGAATCAAAGACTCTGGACGAGTCTGCGTTAGCAGTTGCATTTCAGCTATTCTGTCTGGCTTGACAGGAATAACGTGTGGGGGGGGGGGCAAGAGCCTGCGGGCTTCCTTCCCCGTGGTGTTCGTTCAGCACGTCCGCCCTCTCTCGTTGTCAAACTCGAACTGACTTACCAAAACCACTTCTCTTACCAAAGCAAACTTGTGCGTCAGAGCAAATGTGTTTTGGAGTTTACTGTGAGAGTAGACCTGTGTGAGCGAGTGTGAAGGTCATCACTAAAACATCTCCCAAAACATTATTTAATTAAGTATTGATTCATTATAGTTAATCAGGATTACCCAAAGCATAATAATAATTCCTTTGATTAAAATACATTTATAGTGAGTAAAATGGTAAAATGATTATTTAGCATTAATAAACAAAGGAAGCGTAAGACTCTTTTATTATGGCTAGCTTTCCTTAGAGAACTCCTTCTTCTGGAGACCAGATGTTCGATGTTGTTGATTCCTTGTAGACTTGCTGGCGGCTGAGGTCTTTATCTGTGGGTGAAAGTTGCTGGTGACCCAGCTTCGACCCAGCCGGGCAAATACAACCTTTGACACAGAAAAACCCATACTTCCTCATGCTACATACGTGAGGGCTACTTAAAGTAAAGGGACATATTGGAAAAAATAAAACTGTACTTTGTTTTTATTACAGCTTTATTATGGCAGGTGAACTCTTAAAGTTTTGAAGACAATTAGGAAAAGAAATCATACCTCAATTGTATCACTACCAAAATACACAGCCTGTCCAAAAAAATGCTGCCTCCTGAATTTAGTGAATTTAGTGAATTCAACATCAAATGTTTTTTGGCAGAGATTTTCAGACAAATGCAAGAGCACAACTTTCTTTCTTTCTTTATAAATTTATAAAAAGGTCCCCATTAGCTGACAGATGCTCGACAGCTAGTCTTCACGCAGTCCAAATAATACATTTAAAACACTTACATTACACGCACTATATTACAAAAACTTTGTCAAACATGAAACTAAACAATACAATTGATTTTATAAAGATAAAACAAACAGCAAATAAGACAGCATGTTGTGAGCCGGGAGGTGAGCACTCTCCACACCATCATCTCACCTGTGTTTTGAGCTTCTCTGGTTTCAGGAGAGAAAGCAGCAGCTGCGACCCATCATTAGCGGGCCGCCTTTATAAGGAGGACTGTGGACGCTTCTGGTTGCCGGATGATTACGCCTCACTGGTAGAGTCCCAGCCCTCATGAAAACTTGAAACCTTGTCTTTGAATGTATTTAGCATTGTGTTTTTTGCCCTGACCTAATTCCAGTTTTTTCTTACGCTCCAGGCTCAGTCATCCCTCCCCATAACCTGCATTCTCGTTTTTGGATTCCTACTGCGTTACCATACTGCTCACTGTCTTCCTCCTTGGTCCTCGTCCTCTCAACTGGTTCAACCCGCTCACTGCACAGTCTGCCCTCTCTCTCCTACCTGCTGGAAACCCATCACTCTGCGCTCTTGAACGCTCTCTCGCTCTCCCGGCTCACTCCTCCTCGGACATACTACTTCTCTCTCCCATCCACGCTGCTTCCCGTTCTCTCACCCGCTGGATTTCCAGTGCACCTTTAGCTGTTATTCTAATAAATAATTTTATTTTTTTTCTCACATCCTGCCTCCGAGTTTGATTCTGCATGTCCTGGGTTAAACACTTGCCTCAGATCATGACACAGCACACTTATATTATGACACAACCCCTCAATTAGCTCATCAGGATAATGTTACAAATATTCAGACAGGTACAATCTTTTGTCTTCTTGAAATTCTACTTGTTATTATTTTTACTAACCTCAAGCGAAAGACTATTCCACTATAAAATTGATCTAAACAGAACAATTCTCATCATATAATCAGTCTTCAGTTGTGGCAAATTAATCTCTTGGTTTTTTGCCCCTCTAGTGAATTTTGAATGCACATTTAAATGAAAAATTATGTTATTGTAAAACCTTTTCGGTGTTCTAGTATCAATAATTCTTTTAAAAAACAATAACGTATTAGCAGATAGTCTTTGCTTGACAATTAGCCAGCAAAGACGGTCATGCATATCTTTGGTAGTTGTTCTTGGATGACAACCAAGAACCAATCTCGCAGCCTTATTTTGAGCTACCTGTAGCTTGTATAAAAAGCTATTGGATACACTGACCATATGGCTGAACAGTGTCCAAATGACATAGAACAAGTGTGCAAACAACACAACTAAGCATCTGTGAGCTGAGAAATGGTGAACACTTGCGTGTTACGGCAACAGCTCTACCCATCTTATTTACGACAGTGTTGATGTGGTCAGACTACGACAGTTAGCAATCAAGCCAAAATCCAAGTAATTTAACCTTTTTAACTTGATGTATATTCTAACCATTCACCTGTAAATTCAATATGGGATTAGCTAATAACCTGTACCTCAAACTAAATATAATTCTCAATGTTTCTGAAATATTTTAAACAAATTTTTTCCCAGTGATCCAACTATGTACTCTGTCCATTTCAATGGACAGAACTTGTTGGAGCTCAAAGCATGTGGGAACAGCATAATATGTAGTTGAGTCATCAGCAAACATCGTCAGCTTAGCCTTCGTTGGTACATACAGCATATCATTAGTAAAAATGGAAAAAAAGCAGAGGCCCTAGGCAGCTTCCTTGGGGACCACCACATTGCATGGGCTCACTATTAGATAATGCACCATTAAAATAAACTCTTTGAAATGTACTTGACAAATAGCTTGTAAACTATTTAATAGTAGAGGAGGTAAATCATACTTGAGGGCTACTAAACCCTTTAAGCGCCAAAGTCACAGAATTGCAACAAGCAGCAATGTTGGATTTAATAAGCCACAGCAGCAGAAATGAGCCTTCATGCAGTTAATACGTTACACTGTGGGGTGGCAGACACCTGTAACTTCAATCCAAGCAGCATTTGTGGGTGTATTACTATTAAAACTTTTGGGGTATTTAGAGCTTGAACCCCGCCCACCAGTCGCAGAGCCACGGGGGTTGTCAGAGCGAGTGAGTGGTAGAGGGAGAAAACACAATGCCGAGAGGAATGTTCAGTGCTGACGAAGCTCTTCGTCTAGTACTGGCAGATTCAGATTCGGAGGAAGAATATTTCCTTTCCAAGGATGATCTGCGGTCTTCTAGCAAGACGGAAAGTGTGGCTTCAGCACGCAGCAACAGGGAGTCTGACGACGTGGTTACACAAGTAGCCCATCCAGCCCTTACCTTGTCTGATGTTCCGCGTCACCGTGTCTGTGGTAGGGGAAAGACAGGTGGCGGGGGAGCCTCGAGCAACTCGTAACGAGTCAGATCCTTCGCTCCACCGTGCCGGGGTGGGGTGTGGGGGTTGGGGGGCGGTGATGGGCCGGTGAAAACTCCGCTGGTGATTGATTCAGCCCCGGGGGTGTAAACCACGGGAATTGCAGGAGGAGGGGGAGAAACCGCAGGAAAAAATCACTGCTAGCAGAGGGGTAGCCCAACACAGCCTCAGTGACAATAATAATGACGATGGCTGGGTTAGTTTGGGAGAAGAGGGACAGTATTCCAAGTGGATCCGGCATTTTGATGAGCCAGTTGGATACTGTGGAGACAGGGATCTATCAAATTCAGAACACATTGATTTTCTGTCAGTTTTTTCGGATGAGGAATTCTGGACCCTCATCACAAAGCTAACCGATATGCTCACCAGTATTTAAAGAGGGAGGAATTGAAATCTAGCTCCAGATATAATGACTGGTACGATGTAACTGTCCCAGAAATGAAAGTGTTCATTCAGTTCTGCATGGGGCTTGTGGAAAAGCCTGAGATTGAGGATTGTGTGTGTGTGTGTGTGTGTGTGTGTGTGTGTGTGTGTATATATATATATATGTATATATATATATATATATATATATATATATATATATATATATGTATATATATAAACAATTATAAACAAAATTAACCAAAGAAGATATGAGTGAAATGTGTTCATGACACTGAAGCATCAAAAACAGTGTTCTTGATTGATATGCAGTAAACATAACAAAATACCAATAAAGTAATTAATATTATATATACATATACATACATAGTTATATATGTATACATAGGAATATGTATATATGTATCATAAACAATAACGACACTAAGAAAATAAGACAAAAACATAAAAAAACTACAAAAATCTGCAAATGTGATGCAATCCAATATGGCTTTCTCCTGATGATGTCGAGTGAATTTGTTCCTTTCACAAAATTTGGCTCATACTGAAGATTTTTCTCATTTACAATATTCCTCTATCTCTAACCAGATTTAAGCTGCAAGCTCTTTAAATATTGATAAAAAAACTCGTATTTTACTGAAAAAATGGCACCTAAGGGGTTAGATTAAAGGGACTTTTTTTTTTTAAATCTCCACATTATTTTTATAACTTTACTATGTGACAATGTTCTTAAGAGGCATGGAATCATGTTTTAAGCTTTGTTTTCCAAATTTGCCATTGTTGCTAAGTATGCATCATTTTTTGTAGTTTTATTTTTCCATGCTGTGTTTACTGCTAGCATTAATCATGGCATTTCTGTAGATTACTTAAAGGGTGGATAAGAATCACAAATCATGACAGAGACAGAATAATAATGGGAGAATGGTAATAAGGCTGCCTCTGTGCTTATAAATCAGCTCCCTTTATTAGCATAAATTTAGACGAGGTAGAATACATTTTAAAATAAAAGAACTCTCGTATAAACTTTGTACTCTTACAATAATTAAGAGATTCACAAAACTGCTATAACCACTAACAAAACATATAGCTAAACTAAATACACCTTTTCCCCTGATGCCAGTAACTCTGCAGTACAGCTCCTGCATTAGCCAGGCTTCCTTGCACGTCAGTAGTCAACCATCTGCTTTGGCTCATGTAACTGGAAAAAGAACCCAATAGAGAGTTTCACCCATAGGAGGTCTTATATGGATGAACGAGGTACAGACAAGATGATTCAAAGCTCAGCAATGGTTAAACAAATGTTGTGGGGCAGCACCTTTAAGGATGCTCATTTCCTTTAGATATGGAGGAATGATATATCGTTGTCTTTATGACCCGAGTGTGACCTGGAGTTGACTTGATTATGATCAGACACTCTGGAGGGGTAGCATCACACGCAATATGTGGAGCAAGTCATTTGCTGCAGCTATCTGCGCTGCTAATCTGGAGCCAAAACAATTAGGGAATTGTTCTGTTCGTTTATGGTAATTTTCTGAGACAATCAGACACAAATCCATCACACACACTACAAATTCCACCTACAGTGGTTACACGCAGAACCATACTTTATCTTCATCATTTGAACGCACCCACACGCATCCACCCACACACACACACCACTGAGAATTCACAAACTCAAAGCTCGATTGAGTGTGCATTTTGAGTTAAATAGAATCAGTCCAGGTGGGGAATAAAAGGGCTACAGTTCAATCTGTGAAAAATGCAAAGATTCAATTAATCTCCCTCTGCAAAGGAAATGCCAAACACACAATCTACCGGCCTCTGCTGAGATTTCATTATGTTGTTACAAACCCAAAAACAACAATGAAAACAGGCCTATAACTGCTTCAATTGTCATGAAACATTAAAGGTAAATTATTGTTCTAACTCCTGGCTCTTCTGTAATTACGTAAGCAGTTGGTATGAATCATCCTCGCAAAAACAATAATTTATTTTAGGACCGAGAAATTGAGACATTCACAAATTTTACAATTAGTGCACATGTAATATTTGATTGCTGCCGTTTTCTTATGAAAACTGCCAACAAGCGTATCCTTATCTTTAATTCCTCTGGCAGCCAAACCCTTGTGCTTTCCACTGACACCAGCCTCTTGCCTTTTCCGACAGAAGATGTCTGTGTCTGAAGATACACTGTTAAGTGAAGAGAGGATATAAGAAAAATAAAATATTTCAAACAGAGTGAAGAGTCCCCAAGGACCATCAGTCAGAAGACTGCAGCTCTTAGGAACTAAAATAGAGCCAGGCAGAAAGCGTAATTAGGCATTTTAAGTGCTTTACATAATACAGTCAGTCATAATGAAGGTCCTGTGGGATCCAGAGGATGGGTGGCTATTGTCACTCTGCTGCAGTTGCAGCATTCATAAGGAGGGAGGCTTGAAAAAGAGATGGAGGGATAAGAGGACATGGAGATGTAAAAATGCAATAATGCATGCAAAAGTTAAAACATGAAAGGGGGCTTATTTTATTTAACAAGAAATGAGATATAGTCAATCGTTTCAGACTTGAACTTACATTCAAACCCTTTTGAAGAAGTTTTGGTAAACACAATCTTTAAAACACGTTTGCATCTTTGCTAATAAAATGAGTGAGCTGTTGACAACAGCTTGATGTTTGATTGTGATTATGTTTTAATACATTTGATGTCATCAGATTAACTTTAGAGGCAGGATTCAGCCATCTTTAATGGTCCAGTCATGAATGAAGAATAACAACTGATACAGATGAACCAGGTCGATAATCTTTCCCCTCATTTGCAATTAACAACAAAGTTAGTTATAGATCTCTAATTATTTTCTTTGTTTTTCTTTAAACTGGTTTAATTCATTTTTATTCAGATTAATGGCTGAGGAGTAGGAGGGGATTTCAGGGTGGTATCCTGCTGAAGTGGGTGTGAAACAGGCTAAACTTTTAAATGTGCTTGTTTTCAAATTTAATTAAGAAGGTTTAAAGTCTCCACAATATATTTTTGCTCTCTGGTGTGAAATTTGTTTTACTCAGGAATAGAAAAAAAACAAATTTTCCATGATTCCACTTGCTGGTGTGGCAGCAGTAAAGAAAACAAAGGAAGTGTTGCATGCACCATGACTGCAGGTCTACATACTTTAGTATATACCTAGAAATGCCAACTATTGTCTTTAAAAAAACGTCTTGCAATTGAAAGAAAAATTATGCAAACTTTATTAAATCAACTAGGAACACATCTTGTTGTGAAGTTAACGTACAGCTGATGAACGAAACTGTTATTATTTATCCTCAAGCTGCAAAACTCACTTCAATCTAAACAAGATAATCCATCATTTGTTAGTAACTCACAAAGATCTGTGACCTAGATCCAATTAGAAAGTGCTCCTGTTGTGTTTCTAGACTTTCTATGACCATAATGTGACGTTTAAGGACGGACTTTTCCAGAATAACTGTCTTTTTCTCTCAATGTGCAAAACTACAGAAGGTAATTTCATTTTCATGATTTTACTTGATGACAGTTTTAATTAGAAGGAAAACGTCTTTACTCAAATAAGTGTAAAAAAGATGTTCTGTCAAAAGATGAGGAACAATCCCCACCTCGTCCCCGCCCTCGACTACCACTCGTCACACACGGCACCTGACCCCTTTGGCCCCTCTCACGAGTGTTGAGCCCATGGGAAGGGGGACCCATGTTTCCTCTTCGGGCTGTGCCCGGCCGGGCTCCATGGGTGAATGCCCGGCCACCAGGCGCTTGCCAATGTGCCCCACCTTCAGGCCTGGCTCCAGACGGGGGCCCCGGTGACCCACGTCCGGGTGAGGGAACACGGTTTCCATTTATATAATTCATCGTAAGAGGTCTTCGGGCTGCTCTTTGTCTGATCCCTCACCTAGGACCTGTTTGCCATGGGTGACCCTACCAGAGGCAGAAAGCCTCAGACAACTTAGCTCCTAGGATCACTGAGACACAAACCCCTCCACCACCGTAAGGTGGCAGCCCAGGGAGAGGTATGGCCTGTGACTTTGGCCATGTTAATATTAGAAACACAGCATTGGTAATGAGCACCGAATAATAGCTTAATAATGACTAGTTCAGACTTAGTAGTCCTCTAATATGCATATTAACTGGCAGCTAATCAATGGTTAATTTGTGTTCCCTAAACTAAAGTGGTACCAGATTTTCTGTCACTCCTTTTGCTGATGTTGTTTTGCTTTGCTGTGTCTATTTAGTTGGCTCAAGCTAACTTTGACCTCTTCTGAATAAGATCTAATAGCCTGTTAAATATACTATTAAATAGAGTAATAAATAATCTGCAGAGGATCCAATAAATAGACTATTAAATAAAGTCTTGAAATTATTAAACAAAGTAGACTACTCAATGACCACATGAAGTCTTTGAATAGTCTACATTTTTAGCTTTTGAAAGGAGTAATTTTCCTTTGGCTGAATACCTGTAATCATGTTCTCTGCTGTGACAATATCAGTGCGCCACCGCTTTCCAGGCCTTACTTAGGCTGTGACCAGCTACCTTAGCATGCATTAGTATTTCTATTAGACTACAATTTCTGGTAAATCCATAAAGTTCTAATACTTGTTTTATTTATCTGTGTTAGTGGGAATATTCATGTTGGTAAATAGCCTGTAGACAGGACAAAAACATGTCTGTCTCTGACAAACATTAAGATTTTCAATTTGGATAATTGTCAGGAACTTTAAGTATTTATTAGAGCACACAAACAAACCAAAGAGTCAGTGAAGCAGCTTAATAGTTCTCATTTTAATAAAACAGCAGACCCAGCCTGCCAGAGACTGTTACATTTGTCACAACATGCCCACAGAGCTCTGATCACTGATGATAGTTATTGTTTGTTTGAAAGCTTTTTTTCAGATGTAAATAAAATCATTTTGCAGGAAGAAAAAAATGTAAAGTAGCGTCAAAGACAAAGTAACCTGTGAAATATTTAATTATTATTACTGGTGTTCAGGGAGTTCACTAATACCAGGGGAAATTAAGACACACAACTTGGTGACAACGCATTTATTACTGAACACACACTTTTAAGCTCATTAGTGTACTTAGGCCATCGATGCTGCGCCAACATTTTTGATATATGCCAGCGGATTCTTCCACTGGCTGGTCATTGTCAATGCCATCAGTGTTAAGTCATCTCAACTTCAAATCAGCACAAACCCATTGGCATATTAAAGAAACATCATAATATTCCACTTATTTAGACTTCTGAGAGGGTAAAATCACAGGGGACCTGGGAGGTGGGAGTAATCCCCTTGTGATTATGAAAACTAAAAACTGAATGTTTATGAACACCAGTTTTCAGACAGGAAAGAGGACAGGACTGGCTCACAGCTGAGCTTTTTTAACATGTGATTTATGGAGCTGCTATGACTGAGGTGTTGAGATTTATGGTCGGACCTGATGACAGCAATTACTCCCCAAACACTAATGCAGCTGAAAACTCCCTTTTGATAGATCTGGTTATTAATGCAAGTACACAGGTATGCAGCCACGCAGGGCTCCCCAGAAAGGTTAGATTTATCATGGTGACATTTTCTTTGTGTCATGCACCCACAGCCTCCTACTGTTGCCAGGGGATGGACGAAGGAAGTGCAAAGTGATCCCATCCTATGATACCGACTCCAAAAATATTACCCTGCACTTCCATTGTGGATGAGTTTTGGACTTTTTACAGAATCATAACATCTAAACTGAAAGTTTTTGTCATGGTACTTTGATGCAAAATTGAATTCCTTTAAAAGAAAAGTTGAACTACAAAAAGACAAAAAAATAAAAATAAATTGCATCCAAATGTTTCTGATTAGATAACCTGAACTGCTGCCCAGAAAAGTCTGGATGAAATAATAAATTTTGTTATATATTCAAACGTTGTTTGAAATTAAATCTTACCCGTTTTCTACCTCAGGACATCAGAGTGCTGTCATGTACTCACTCGTCACATTATTTATACAAACAGCCTGTTTGTGCTTTCATACCCATGCCTGTTTGGTGTCATGTTCTGAAAAAAAAAAGATGAAAGTCACGCAAAAAATTTTGGGAGCATGAACAAGAACTTAAAAAAGATCTATTTATGTTCACAGCCGTCCGTGAAAAGACTGTTGTTACATTTAAAAGCACATAAAAACAAGTTATCAAATAAATTTTACACATCCTGCCTCGGATCTGAGAACAGAGACCAAAAAAGAAACGCACCACTAAAACCCTCTTTGGTTTCCAAGGAAACCAGGTGCAAAACGCTGTGACACCTCAGTTTAAAGTGACCTTAATGGATGCATGTTTGAACACATGTGGTGAGCTACGGCTACGCTGGGAAGCGGAGCTCTAGTTTCCTGCTGCCTCCGGCACCTTAGGGTTGATGTTTTAATGGAGTGTGGGAGATGCAGATTCCGAGGCGATTCCGCATGATAATCCTGACTCTCCTGGCTCTCCTGAGCTCCTTGTGTGTTGACTACCAATGCAAGCTGAAAGGAAGAACCTGCAGGTTGAACTCTGCCTGAGATTTATTTGGCAATCTGACTTGAAAATGCAGCGCATGTTTCAGAAGTCTTCAAAAACATCTGCGGCTCCTCTAAACTATAATTGGTGATTATTCAAAATATTCTTTTCGTTTTTCATTATTGATAGAGTTAGGGTAACCCTATCCCCATCTTAATTCAGTTTTATATAAATGATATTATTTCAGCACTCTTTTGTATTGTTAATATATATTGTTTGAAGAAGTTTCTAAATGTTAAAAAAAATTCACAGAAACATTTAAAACATATTTTCCTTCATTAAATTAAGACCACGCTGCTCTCTCCGTGACCCAGAGATTCAGGACGTGGCTGGATCTTAAAATGAATATGGAAAATCTTCAGAGTTAGAGGAGACATAATGCAGCTTCTCCATCCAATCACTAAACTTATTTTTCCCTGCAGTTTTCTCTACTTAAGCCCTCATCAAACGATAAATAAACGATAAATGACCCAGACTTGTTTAGCACCTTTCTGAGTCTGAGGACTCCAAAGTGCTTTACACTACAGTGTATCATTCATCCATTCACACACTGGTGGGGATGAGCTACAGTGTAGTACTGAAAGAGGTGAGGCTTTTCATCCACTGGCGTCACTGGTCCCTCCGACCACCACCAGCAGGCAAGGTGGGTTAAGTGTCTTGCCCAAGGACACACCAGCAGCATTCTCTGGAGGGAGCAGAGATTGAACCTGCAACCTTCTGATTACTGGACTCTACCTCCTGAGCTACTGCTCTCCCAAGCCTTAAGCTGCATGTCCATATTATGTTCCCATGACGATCTTAGCTAGTACTAGCTAAGATCAAACTAGTACTAGTTACACAAATCCAACCAAAATCTGAAAGATAAAGTTTTTTAAAAAATTTCTATTTGCTGTTTTACACAAGTTCTAAGCCCCACCTCAGATGTGTTAGACATAACCATGATTATGTTCAAATATATTATTATTTATATACACATTTAGGCCTAGTCCACACGTAGCCGGGTTTTTTTTTAAAAACGAATATCCACCCCTCCAAAAACTTGCATCCACACCACCGCGTATTAAAAACAAACTCTGTCCACACATACCCGGATAAATATGTTGTTAAGGACATGCCAGACCTGTAGGCAGCAGTACTTCCCCCGTTCTTAACCTCGTCCTTCGTCTGTGGTCTTCCGCGAGGAGCAGTAATTCCGCTTGCAAAAATAAACAAGCAAAAAGCGCTTGGACAATTGATAAAGCGAGCGCAGCTCTGAGGGCATCCATGCTGTTGGCTAGTGTAAACACAAGTCGCACACGTGATGTCAGCATTTTTTTGTCGCGGAAAGTGACGCTGCGGACCTTAAAACTCCGGTTTTGTCTGTCCACACACAGACACTCAAAACGGAGAAAACGCAGACCTTCCCTTTGGCCGGAGTTTTCAAAAAGATCCGTTTTAGTGTGAAAAAACTCAGTTTTCGTGTGGATGACAGCTAGGCCAAAACTTAGAAAAATATCTACGTTTTGGCAGATCCCCGGCTACGTGTGGACAGGGCCTAAGTTTTTAAACAAACAGCTTGGATTACAATATATATTCATCATGATTGTGTGTGGGATGTGACTCGGACTCCAGCATCTAAAACACAGCATGGAAGTGACTGTAAACAGGTCATTGTGGCCTTTTCTTTTCAACAGCAAAAGAAGGTAGTTGTGCTTGTTACATCTTTATATTGTCTTTACACCCACAACAACACCTGTCCAAACTGGGACGACCCTCTCTGACCACATCTGAATAAAGCTGCCTTTACATGATGGCACAACACTTTTTTTCTCTGCAGTGACAAAAGCCCCCAAAACAAGCAGTTACAGGAAACATGGTAATGGTAGGCAGACGGCAGCAATACAGTTAAAATAGCAAAGAGGAGAAAAAAGGGACAGAACATTTTTAAATTACAAGAGAATAAAAAATACTAATTTTGACATTTTCCTTCTTTTTCCTCCCATTTCCCCCTGAGCACATGGGACGTATGTCATAGATGAGCTACCGCTGTGATGAGGAACCACTTTAAGCACGCTCAAAACCATCAGTAGCTAATTATTTCATGAGGATCCAACTCAATTCTTAAAGGTGTGGTTCACTCATTTAATCGCTACATTTGCAGTGGTCTTTAGTAGGAATGAATGCCTTGTAAGTTGTATTCTGGGTACAAAAAGCCCCGATGCACCTGTTTCAGGAACTAGAGGATTGTCAGATCAGAGGAGAGCTGCAGATGATCGGATTTGAGATATATTTCCTGATATTTGCACATCTCACCTCTGATTGGCTAACAGCAACACAATTAGGGGTGGGAATCGAAAACCGGTATTTGTTGAGCACCTGATCCCACTTTTTCAATCCCTAGGAATCGTTTGCCATTTTTGCAAACGATTCCCTTATCAATTCCAGTTGGCACAAATGTCACCACGCACGTTGCATAGCTTACACATTTACTCAGAATGAAACATGGCACATACGTAAAGTTTGGTTATACTTTACAAGGAAGGACAACAACAGAGTAACTTGTATTACATGCAATGTAGATCTTTCATCGATGTCATGACTGAGGGAAGTTTCCTGACCCAAGACATGCAGAATTCACACTAGGAGACGTAGGTAGGAAAAAAATAAATGTTTTATTTTAAGGAGAACTAAAGGTGCACCGCCAGACGTGGCGGTGATGTTGAGCACAGCTCCGGGGCTGGGTCTGTTGAGACAAACACTGTCAGTGTTGGGCAGCGGGGAATAGGATTGCAGGACTCAGTTTGTAGTGGATCTTACTGTGGGGGCTGAAATCCAGAGCTTGGGAGGGTAGCCAGGACTGGGGTGAGCAACGTCAGCGTGAATCCAAAATCCAAGGGAGGTGAGCGGTGGGAGAGCGGGTCGGTCCGGGTGAGGAGGGAGATCAGGCTTGGAGATGAAAAACCAGGTTATTGCAGGAAAGGTTCGTGGTGAGTATTCCTGATGAAGGGAAGGCAGAGGTCATCAAAAAAACAACAACGACGGACAAATATAAGACTAGACTAAAGCTGTAGTTTTCTATAGTGGT